>NW_020218797.1:0-5881 GCF_003070985.1 Temnothorax curvispinosus | reverse complement strand
ACGCCCATTCCAGCGAGACAGCGCAGCCAGACTCTGCATTTCATCAATAACACTATTAAAACAAGAGATATTACTTTGTTCCAAGACTAATCAAATCGCTGACACTTTTGTGTCGCTATTTACCTCCCGGACTATGAGTATGGCAAACTTATTTACCTTTAGGTTACAAGATGTATCTGATCAAACTATTACTTTTCTATTGTCATATATTAATTTCCGGTTGAATACGCGTATATCCTACCGGTGCGATGCAAATCTAGTAAATTTTATTATAAGTATTCTACATTATTCGAGAAAAATTTTCTGCGTGTATGATTTCATAACGATTATACCGATTGGAAACGATTAAAACGGATTCGTACTCAAAGATGTAATTTCACTCGTTTTCTATCGGTTTGAATCAGTCTAAATTGTTATGATTTCGTGAACCCCGAAATCACGAAATTATAATGATTTAAACGGATTGACTGACCGATTCAAACTGATAGAATCCGTGAATTCCGGATATATAAACAGGATTATTTACTACTTTATTATAATTCCGTTCATTGTACTACAAATTTATTACAAAATATGCAGTATTTATTTAACCCTTCAAAAACACTTTTTTTTCATTCACGGAAAACACTGGGTCAATCTGACCTTACACACACTTTGATCGTCCACCATTTTAAATTGACGAGTGCAATTAGCTTGACAAAATTCCCAGATGTACTTGGAACATTGTTATATCAATTGATATAAATAAAAGTGCCATTGGAATTATTTACATATTTTTAAAAATTCAAAAAGATTCAAAAATAATTTTTTTTTTTTTAATTTTTTAAAATATGTAAATAATTCCAACGGCACTTTTTATTTATATCAATTAATTTAACAATGTTCCAAGTACATCTGGGAATTTTTTCAAGCTGATCGCACTCGTCAATTTAAAATGGTAGACAATCAAAGTGTGTGTAGGGTCAGATTGACCCAGTGTGTTCTTTTGGAAAAAAAAATGTTTTTTACGAAAAAAATTTTATTTTTTTATGTTTAATATTTTTGGCTAAACATTTTTCTGGCAAAAAAAAGGTCAAATTAACCCTGTGTGTTCTCGAAGGGTTAAATAAAAACATTTTACAGTTTTGCAAATATAGAATTCATGACTTTACCAAAAGGAAATCCTGTAGTAAGAACTCTATTACGTAAAAATTATGTGTTATATACAATTTTAATGATTAAAGCGGATTTAATCCGATTCACATAGCTACTTTCACTACTCAATTTAAATGGATTAAGCGCAGATACGATTGAAACCGATTGAGTAGAATTTAGATGAATCCGGAAATATCGCATTAAATCCGATTTCGGTGTTGTATTAAAATTTCACGATTGATGCGGATTGAATACGATTCATATGGTCATTTTATTTACCCGATTAAAATGGATTAGGATTAATACGATTGAAACCGATTCAGTCGGATTCAAATAAATCCGGAAATATCGCATTAAATCCGATTTCGGTGTTGTATTAAAATTTTACGATTGATGCGGATTCAACACGATTCATGTGCTCACTTTATTCACCCGATTAAAATGGATGTGCATTAATACAATTGAAACTGATAACGACGGATTCAGATCAATCCGGAAATGCCGAATTAAAAACAATTCCGATTGATTTGTTATTAGAACCGATTCACTTCCAATCGGGCATCCGATTAACCGGATTGAAAACGCATTCATTCCGATTCAATTTCACCAAATTTAATACGGAACCAATCGGATTTAATCGGTCATTTTCAGCAGGGTCTAGAGAAATATCTTATATCCGCTAGAAATCTACTAGAAAAAGAAAAAAAGCTATGCTATGTAAAGTCAGATCAAGACAAGGAATTTACGGGAGGTGCTTTTAAAGAGGTATTAAAAAGAGAAAAGATAGAAGCCATATTTGCATCACCGTACACTCCAGAACACAATGAAGTTGCAGAAAGGTTCAACAGAACGTTGCAAGAGAAAGTAAGAACATATATATGTTCGACTCGGGATTACCAAAGAGTATGTGGGAGTTGGCAGTTGACGCTGCTGTGCATGCGTACAACAGATCTCCACATAAGAGTTTAGAGTACGAGATCCCGTTGAAGAAGTTTTCATCAGAAACAAGTTGTCATTTTGAACAAATAAAGAAATTCGGATGCATTGGATATGCAAGAGTACCAAAGCCTAAGTCGAAATTCGACAAGACAGCTATTGGTGTGTTGGTGGGATATACTGACACTGGATATATACTATATACTGTGGTATCCAAGCACGAAAAAATTTATAGAGTCATGACAACAGAGCAGCAAGGAACTGCACTAAGAAGGATAGAAGTCACAAACTTAAAATGTTTGATGACGACTTAGAGGAAATAAAGAAAAACTTGAAGAAAGAGAAGAAACTGGAAACAGAAAACATATGGATGACACTCATGGAGATTTTATCAAGCAGTGTGTTGATTAAGGGAAGGTAAAAGTTGAATGGATTAAGACCAAAGAGAATTTGGCAGACATTATGACAAAACTTTTACCTCTAGAAGCATTTGCGTATCTGAGAGATAAAATAATGAATATAGAGTTTAAACAAAGTTAGAGATTAATTTTATTCGATAACTAATTCTTGTTATGTTTCAGATAAAGAGGAAACTTAGAGAGGACCCGTGGATCGCTTGCACAAAGGGAGGGAGTGTTGTGAGAGGACTTTGAACGAGCAATAAGTTCCCGCCCTTCTAGAGGGCAGCTCCCGGTTGGCGGCGTGACTTGGCGCGCCACGCGTGCGTGAGGGCATCAGTGGTGCTCACAAGAGCCTCGATCACCGTGTTCAGACGTGTTAGTTACGGTTTAAGTTACAGAGTGTGACATACTTATATATAATAAAGACAGTATTCAGAGTGTATAAAGATCAAAATTGTTGTGTTCCCTGCCCATCTCACCACATTTCAAGTCGTCCCTGATTATATTTCCAATAATAATTATAAGCAAATATCATTTTGGCTTGGACGCCATAGACTCACGTATACAGACGGAAGGTTAATAAATAACTTTTGAAATCAATTAATTTCTTTGGCTTGGAATATTAATTTATATTTGACGATATACCTGAATGTCCTTATGCTCAGCTAATAGTGCCGAAATGAAGCACAGACCCATCGCTACAGTATCATGACCCTATAATCGTATACATCAATGTATTATAATATATGTTATGTATGTATAAATAATATGAATAACATTATTTATTATTTATAAACACATATATTATTTATAGACACATATATTATAATACATTGATGTATACGATTGAGGTTACAAAAGAAATTATGTACCGCAAACATAAAAATATCAACTTCCTCTTGAATATCTGAATCAGTCATAAGGCCATCGCGAGATGCTGCTATTAGAAGATCCAACATTGCAAGTCGTTTTCTTCGTACTAAATCGAAATATGTAAACATGTCTGTATCAAATTAACAGCTCAATTCTTCTGTGACGTTTTCATAACATAAACTTGACTACGTTAAGAATTTAAACTATAAGTATAATATTTATAAGTTGTAAAATATAATTAATAAAATTAAACACTAACCAGATTTAAAGAATAGCTATACCTGATTAAATTACGTACCTCTTACCGGTTCTGCGTCATTTCTCTTTGTCGACGTGTCATTATAAAAAATTTTTAAGTATTGACCATTAGTGCGATCATGATAAACTTTTCTTTCAGCAATTATCTATGTATAAAATACAACATTATAATGGTTCTTCTCCTTTCAAAAATATTCGCCGCTTTTACACCTTATATAGATCGTTTTTAGCCCGTTTTATCATTTTTATGTCCGTTTCTTGCATTCTTAAGCACGCGCAGTCTACTGCGAAAGAACATGATGAGTATACGCGAGTATGCGTATATGAGTATTTTTGAGTAGATTGTCCGTTTTTAATACTCGCTTTTCAGTTAATGAGTGACACACGTTAGTACGTTTCTTTTTTATTCACAAGAAAATATCCGCGGATTTCGCCCGATTTTAACCTTTATGGTACATACAGGGGGATTTCGAGTCAGCTCGATTTCTATCCATCGAATCTCATAAATGCTGAAAAACTCCCACTCCTTATCTCCTTCTTATCTCTAAATTGAAGTACATTTACTCTACAAACACAGCACGTACATATTTACCACTCAAAAATACTTATAAGAATACACGTTATTATTACTCGGATATACTCGTACACAATCCGTTTTAACCACTCGTTTTTAAGCAAAACGGCCGCTTTGCGCCCCAAAAACGCGGCGGGTCGTACTCACTGAACCAAATGCACGTTTTTACTACTCAAACTGACCATTCTTGCGGTCCAAAAATTTTTAATACGTTAATAATGTGTTGTTAACATTTACAAATTATAATTTTTCTACACTATACACAGTAAAAAATTTTGTGTACCAAATGTCAATGAAAGTCCACTCTAAATTTTGTATTAAAATAACTCATTCATCGTGTTACTTGTTGACATTTAGAAATGTTATATCAACATTTTTTACAAGTTATTTTTACATTATTGTAAACATACATTGTAAAAAATGTCGATATAACATTTCTAAATGTCAACAAGTAACACGATGAATGAGTTATTTTAACACAAAATTTAGAGTGGACTTTCATTAACATTAAATTTTTTACTGTGTAATTATGTTGCAATTTTTTTGTGTTGTAATAATTCTGAATAAATAACGTCTAAATATAATATTAAGTAGCATTTTTGCATACTCGTTTAGTAAATCCATGTAATATCTTCAGTATCTTCTTTTGCTCTCTACCTTTCGACGTCAACGAGAATATCCAATCGCTGTGCAGCCATTGCCTCAATAGTCTAAATAATTAATAAATGTTAGGCATTTTACTTTAAGAAGATAATAATGTAAATTTGGAAAACATATATTTCTTTAAGTTTTTTATACTTTTACAATTGGTTTTATTTCATTAACTATATAAGAAGAGAATTCATTAAAACACTAATAAAATTATGCTAGAGACATATGCAAAATATTATATATAGTATAAACATATTACACCTCTTTTTAACAATTCATTTTTAAATTTGTTTCTATTTCTTTTTAAATAGATAATTTAACATACACGTAATTCATACATTTCTAATTAACGAAAGTGATAATTTACCTTTACATTAAGTATTGTATTATTATACTTATCTGATCATATAATTATACAATACGAATTCATATTCTTACTCCCGACTGCTGGCCAAAACCGAAGTTTGGCGACGACGAAAGAGTATGGGTTTCACCGAGGCCGAATCTTTGTTACCTTAATTAGTTCTCGATAACTACAACATACTTTGATGTGTGCTTCCGTATATAAGTTTCTTATTGATCAAGCAAGGTTTATAGCGTATAATTATCATTATTACAACTTTAATAATCGCTGAGTGTTGAGTGAACATGTTGAGACTTTGAATGCGCTTAGAATCGTTCAGCAGAGAATCATAAAACGGTTGAAAACTAGAGTTTCTATAATAAGAGTTAAGCCAATGTGGTGACGATTTTTGATTGGTCCCGTCATATGTTTCAGCCAAGTTAGTGAGAGTGAGACAAGCTGTAAATGGGAATGAGACAAAGCTATCATGGTCGTCATATGTTTCAGCCAAGAAGTTAGTGGGAGTGAGACAAAGCTATCATTTGGCTGTATATGGCGGCGGTTTGTCCTCTTATTATAGGAACTCTATTGAAAACTATTGCGCTCTGCTGAACGCAGCCATATTCAGCGTACTTTTAATTAGCTGAAAATCATGGCGACCTCTGAATGAACGTGTTGAAACTTTGAGTGAATTTAGAATCGTTCAGCAGA
>NW_020218796.1:0-2769 GCF_003070985.1 Temnothorax curvispinosus | reverse complement strand
TGAACGAATGTGTATGTGTACATTGTGTATATACTTTATTAATAAACATTTGATTTAATACGATTATAGTTTATCCTTTCATAATTATTTCATTTTATTTTATTTTATTATTTTTTTAGTACCTGCATCTATTTATTTAATCGATTCCGGAAAATTACTTGTAGAATTCCATTACAAGATTCTAAATAAAAATATGGCGATGATACCAAACAACTATGATAATGTCAAAAAAAAAAATTTTGTTTTTTAAAGTACCTTCTACCCATTTTATTGGTTCGAAAAAATTACTTGTTATAGAATACCGTCTCAAAAGTTTACAAAAAAATATGGCAATGGTACGAAGAGCATATCATAATTTAGAAAAATAAAAAACAATATTTTATTTTTTTTAACTTCCGCTTACCTATTTTATTGATTCGAAAAAATTATTTGTTGTAGAATACTATCCCAAAATTCTACATAAAATATATGGCGATCGTACCAAAAGCATATCATATTTTTAAAAAATAAATGAAAATATTTTATTTTTTAAAAGTACCGCCTACCCATTTTATTGCTTCTAAAAAATTATATCTGATAGGAAACTCCAAGATTCTAGAAAATTTTTTTCGTAATTGTACAAGAAAGATATCGGGACTAAAAAAAAATCAAATACATTTATTTATTTATTTTATCAATGTTTCTGTCATCAGGAACTTTTCCCGAATTTTCCACAAATGTGTCTTAATAATATCTACAACATATTAAAATTTCATCAAAATTGTTTAAGCCGATCAAAAGATATGAATTATTTTCAAAATTTTTATTTTTATTTTTTACAGCAAAACGGTTCAATTTTAAGGGCTAATATTTGACTAAATTTTAAGTGACACTGATAGCAATCAAAACAAAAAAAATGAGCATGATCCGTGTGGGGGCACATTGACCCTCCTTATCCGGCTACGGCCTTGTTACATTTCGAAAGAAACAGTGGCGTACCATTTTCTCATTAGAATATTAATATTGTCAAAATAATATTAATATAATTATCCCCTAAGTACGCTCCTAGTGGATTTAAAAATGGTTTGGTACAAAAAAATGGTTCTTAATACCACATGTACGCAATATCAAATTTGAATAAAATATCTTAAAACGTTTTCCAGATTTTCAAAATTTTCATTTTTTTTTTTTTTACAACTTTGACACCCTGTATTTTTATATTTTGACAACGAATCAGTTTAGGGCATATGTTTATATAGGACTTTTTTTTCTTAAAATAAGCCACGGAATATTTCCTTCAATTTTGTACTTACTTAGGAAACACCCTGTGTATATATCTATAAATATAAATAATATTTAAATATGTATTTTTACAATTATTTGATTCTTACTTGTTGTGTATTATCCAGAAGACTATTTTGTTTAATAAATGCAAATTATAATATTCTATTATAGATATTTAATGTTGAATCTATATGAACGGAAAAATTTTTAAACCAAAATTTTTGGTGTAGTTTTTTTTAATAAGAACATTAACACAAATGCTAGTCGTGTACAAGTGTCTCAATTTAATTTAAATAAAATTAAAAAGATTTTTTACTTTAAAATTTATTCGATTTTCTATTGAGTGAAAGAAATATATATATATGGACCATATTAGTTTATAGTCTCATAAAACAGATCAAGGCACTGAGCTAATCTTGTAAAGATCTGACGTTGACGGTGAAGACAATTAGTAGTAGTAGTAGTGATAGTGGGTGTGGTAGTAGTGATGACGATGATGGTATAGTAGTACGTGTCAGTGATGGTGATGATGGTAAGCTGGTGGTCGTGATTGTGATGGCGGCAGTGATCTGATGGTAGTAGTAGCAGTTCAGGCTAGTAGTGATGGCGTCTGTGTCGCCTGTGCAGGATCGATCCGATGTCCCAGTTACCAGGAGAGGGTCAGACGAGAGAAAAAGACTGATAGATGTGTAGAATGCATAAATGTATAAGATGTTCCAGAATTATATGTGTACATGTGTGTATGTGTACAGCATTATATATGTGTATGTATGTATGTACATATATATACACACATACTTATACATATATATATACATATGTATAATGCTTTCTTGCACGCAATCGCAGTTTTGCTCGAGGAATATATGGATAGATATTATGGAAGTTCTACAATTTGTAGAGATGTCTATATAATTGTTTTTACTAATGAGTGAAAATGGAAAAAAAAATGATGTTCGGTTTGATACAATTCGATTTAGCTAACTTGGCTTATTCTAAAACTTGATTGCGGTAAAGCAAAGAGGTGGATTTTTGTGACTGCTTGTAACAAATTTACTTGAAGCTAGCAGCGGGAGCTAGCAGCGGAACGTCTCGCGGACAGGGCCGAATATTATGTGGTTTCCTCAGGGGACCTCCGAACGTATCGTAGGTTAATTATTATCGGCCGCTGGATTTTTCTTAGATATTATTAATTAATAAAGATTAAATATATCTATATATAAATATTTTTGACAATATTCAAACTTTTTTTTCATCGGTTTGATATAAAAACATGTTTTAATTGTTATAGATTATTCGATAAATAATTGTAGAACATAGCAAAGAACGATTCTTTCCAAATTTTTAGGGGATCACATTCTTGCAATAACAATACGATTTAGCAAGTATTTGCGAGGGGACGCGGTTTTTTTTAATTGTTATTATTTTTTATTAATAATTTATACAGCAGCGACCGATCGCAAAGAACGATTCTCTCCAAATTTTTAGGGGATCACGTTTTTGCGA
>NW_020218795.1:718-1664 GCF_003070985.1 Temnothorax curvispinosus | reverse complement strand
CACGGCTCAGCACGGGTGGTCTGCCGGAACGCGCCACGGCTCCGCCACCACCCCCATACCACACCCCCGCTCCGCCATTGTTTGTAGGAAAAGATCCAGGGCGGCACGGGCGTGGTTTAAGTTGGCTTGCAATAGGCGGAGGGGGGCATTATTGCGAACTCGGTACGAGGTCCCCCTTCCACCTCCATGTTCTTAGATTTCTCCTTTGACAGTAGAGGAATCGTCCCTTCTGCTGGCTCGTTCACGGGTTCTGCGTCCCGTGTGTTGCCTGTGGCCAGGGGAGGAGACTCCGTCCACCTCGCAGAATCCTCCCCTTCAGGCCATTCCGCTTCTATGCCGACCATCGGTTCTTCCAGCCCTTTCAGCGTCACCCGGTGGTCCACAAGGTCACCTCCTCCCTTACGGCAACTTTAGGAAAGACCCTTCCCGCAGTTCTCGTCGGTGGAACAACAGGTGTCACTAGTGAGGAGGTAACCTTCTTGCCGACACCTTTCTTGGCCGGCTTTTCCACGATGCCTTTCCCCTTGCCCTGTACTGGGGGGGGCGATAGGGTGTTCCTATCGCCGTTCTTCCTTTTGGCCTTCTTTGAGGCCTTCCCCTTTTTGTTGCCAGCACTAGGGCAAGCCTTACTGCCTACCCTGTGCTGACACTTTTTCCCGGCTTCAGCACATAAAATGCACCTTACCGGTGCTCTGCAAGTGCGGGCCGCGTGCCCGGCCTCGCCGCACTGGTAGCACGTGCCGGTCTTGTCGACTACGCTACGACACTTGACCCTGGTGTGCCCAGTTTTCAGGCACCTAAAACACATCATCGGCCTTTTGTCCAGAACCTGTATTCCGGCTCTGGACCAGCCAATGTCGATCCTCGTCTCCTTGCCGATTTTGTTCACGGCGACGAGGGGGCGTTTCACCAGGGTCGTGCCCATACCGTTGGGCGCCCGCCTGAA
>NW_020218795.1:0-618 GCF_003070985.1 Temnothorax curvispinosus | reverse complement strand
GACTGCGGCACCCTTCCCTCCTTTACTTTTATCCTTGACGGATTTCTCCTTGCCTTCTTTTGCAGGCGGCTCTTCTTTCTTGTGGCGTTGACTCGCCACCATCGCGAACAGCTCCTTTACTCTCTGTGAGAGGGCTCGGAGTGTCTCGTTCCGACCGTCCCTCTCCCGAGTGTCACCCGCAGGTAGCTCAGTATCCGCATCCTCCGGCGACCGTGCGTCTTCCAAGACCCTCGTGCGACCGAGAATCGATAATCTGGTCACCGCCGGCATACCGGTTCTCGCAATCTCTTTGAGGGCACTGTCTCTGGAGCTCTTCGGCTCCTCGTCGTTCGCCTCTTGCTCTCTCGGCGCCGTTCCGGCATCACCCTCCGTAACCTCGTAGTCACAAAAGTCTTCCTCTTTCTCTTCAGAGTCGATGGTGGTGCTATCGTTTAGCTCCCCTTATTGGTCTCTTGTCCAGCCGGGTGGAGTTCTTCCTGTGCGTTTGCGACTGTTGCGTCTGCTGTTGCTGCATCTGCGCTAGTTGTGCCTTGACGTCCTGCACTTCAGCCTGTAATTGTGCGTTTAATTACCGCATTTTCTTCAAGCTGATAATTTCTGCCTCCTGTGTGGCTGCTT
>NW_020218794.1:2119-4876 GCF_003070985.1 Temnothorax curvispinosus | reverse complement strand
TCGGCTAGCGACCAGCTTTTCGCTCCCATCCGAATCATTCGAAGCCGCCCAGATACGAAGGTAGAGCGCCTCCGGCATTCTCTGTCTTCGCCGAGTGTGTCTCAGCTAGCGACCAGCTTTTCGCTCCCATCCGAATCATTCGAAGCCGCCCAGATACGAAGGTAGAGCGCCTCCGGCATTCTCTGTCTTCACCGAGTGTGTCTCGGCGAAGGACCAGCTTCTCCTCTTCCAAATCACCCGAAGCCTGTCCGGACAAGACGGTAGAGCGCCTCCGGCATTCTCTGCCCTCGTCGAGTGTGTCTCGGCCGACGACCCGCTTCCGCCGCGTTATCCACGCTTCGCGATCCATATCGCCGCCGCGCTTCGCGCCATTTTTCCGCGCTCCGGGCCGCGCCAGCCGGGAAACCGGCGCCGCCCGTGCCGATACCTGCCGTCACGCGATTCGGTCCGCGCGAATACCAAAAGCAGCGGCTCCGCCCCGCACATACCGCGAGTTACCCCGCGCCGCCCGCGACCAAACCAACGTCGCCTCGCATGCATCGACCTATGTAAATGCCGCGAGCGCAAACTGTAAATAATCATAGAATAAATTTGATTCGTTTCTTGTAACCGAAACGCGCCTTCATTTCGCCAACCTCGCTCTCCGTCTGCTTCTCCGCACCTCCTTCGAACCCCGGCCAACCGCGAGCTCGATCCGCGCTTCGAAGACAGGTTGTTTTATGGCGCCCGAACAGGGACCTGACCGAAAGGAGCAGACCCGGGAGATCGGCAAAATGAAGGAATTTTACTACCGGCTCAGTAAGAGCGATCTCGCGCACGAGATGGAAATACTCGGGCTCGACACCGAGGGCAGCCTCGACGAACTCCGGAAACGATTAAATAGATTCATCGATGACCACCCCGAGATGTTCGAGGCACGGGACAACCTCCGCCTCCCGCCCCCGGCCATAACCCTAAATCAAGACCCCCCGCTCACCCCGGTAACCGTGATACACGCCGACCCCCCGAGTAACTCGTCCACGGAAATTATGAACCAGATGCGGAAGTGGGGGTTGCATTTCGAGGGAAAGGACCCGTGGGCATTCCTGGAGCGAATCGACGAATTACGGGCCGCCTACGAGTTTTCCGACGCGCACTGGCTACGCGGGTTACCCGAATTACTCCGGGGGGACGCCCTACTGTGGTACCGGAATAACCGCGACAACTGGACGCGCTGGGCGGAATTCTTGACCGATTTCAAGGACACATTCCTGCCGCGACGATACCGGCTCCAGCTAGCCAACGAAATCCGCGATCGCGTGCAAAAAGAGGGGGAACCCTACGTAAAATACGCGACGCAAATACTGACCCTTATGCGTAGGGCGGGGGGCTACTCGACCGAAGAACAAGTCGAGCAGCTCTACGAGAATATGCATCCGGACTACCAGAACCGCATCTGGCGGAGCGATGTGCGTAGCCCCCGGGAACTGCAGCAGAGGGCAGGGGAATTCGAGCGCTTGCAGCAAAAGCGCAAGAAACATAGCGCCGCGAGGAACACCGTCACCGACCCACCGACCACCGCCGCCGTGTACAACCGAAGCGAGTGCTGCTGGCGTTGCAAACAGCGCGGGCACACGCGCTTCGACTGCCGACGCCCCGCCCGAAAATTCTGTTCGCAATGCGGCAAAGACGGCGTCCTGACAAAGGAGTGCCACCCACCTCCGGGAAACGACGCCGGGACCGCGGAAACTCCGGCCACCCCCCGGTCCTCCCCGTAAAATTCACGCCCCGGCCGCACCTGAAAACGCGCATCCGAGACCGTCCACTGGACGCCCTACTCGACACCGGATCGGACATCTCCTTCGTCAACGAGCACACCGCCCGACTCGCGCAGAACCTCGGTTTCCCCGTAACCCCGGATGAAGGGCAAGTCCAGCTCGCCAACGGGCAGCATATCACACTACCGGGCCGCGTCCGGCTACCAATTCAGGCCGCCGGCAAAACGATCTGGCATTCTTTTACAATTATGCCAAACCTGAGAAGCTCGGTACTACTCGGGGTCGATTTCTGGGCAAAGTTGGGACGTGCCATCCCCGCGCCCGTCGAGTCGGAGCACCGCGACCAGACCCCCGCCATCGCGATGACCGAGGGCATCACGCCACACACCCCCGCCGAAGCTAAGGAACTCCGGGAGTTTCTCGCGAAAGAACTCCCGCTCTTCGACCGAGTGAGCGGGCCAACCGACAAAACCGCCCACCACATCCGAGTTAAAGAAAACATCGAGCCGATTAAACAACGGTACCGGCCGCGCAATCCGGCCATGAAGGCCATCATTAACGCCGAGGTCGAGAAAATGGAACGGGAAGGGGTAATAGAACGATCAAGTAGCGCGTGGAGCTCCCCGGTGGTCGTAGTACGAAAAAAAGACGGGAGCCACCGATTTTGCATCGATTTTAGACGGGTAAACGACGCGACCGAGACCGACGCCTACCCCCTCCCCCAAATCACCGCAACGCTCGACAAATTGCGCGGGGCAAAGTACCTGACTACGCTCGACCTCAAGAGCGGGTATTGGCAGGTGCCGCTCACCCCACCCAGCCGGCCGATCACCGCGTTTACCGTACCGGGGAAGGGGCTCTACCACTTTAAAGTAATGCCGTTCGGCCTACACTCCGCCCCCGCGACGTTCCAGCGGCTACTAGATACCGTGCTCGGGCCGGAACTCGAACCGCACGTCTTCGTCTACCTCGACGACATTATTATTATCACGGAAACATT
>NW_020218794.1:0-2109 GCF_003070985.1 Temnothorax curvispinosus | reverse complement strand
GGAACTGCGCCCCGAAATCCTCCACCGAAATCACGACGCTCCCACCGCCGGACATCTCGGCATCGCGAAAACAATCGCTCGCGTCGCCCAGTTATACTACTGGCCCGGTATGTTCCGGGAAATCGCACAATACGTGCGAAACTGCCCTCGGTGCCTAAGGCACAAAGTCGCGCAAACCCGACCGGCGGGGACACTACACGCCACGTCCGTCACCCGCCCGTGGCAACAGGTCACCATCGACCTAATCGGGCCGCTGCCGCGATCGAAGCAAGGCCACACGTGGCTTCTAACGATGCAGGACCGCTTCTCCAAGTGGTTGGAGATGCGCCCCCTGCGCCGCGCCACCGCCCCCGCGGTAACCACGCACATCGCCGAAGCAATTATATACCGCCACGGCTGCCCCGACACGATATTGTCGGACAACGGCACGCAGCTCCGTTCGAGTAAGCTCGCAAAAATGCTCGCCGCCCATAACGTCCGACACGTATACACACCGGTCCACGCGCCGCATTGCAACCCGGTCGAGCGAACAAACCGGGTTGTAAAAACGATGATCTCGCAATACGTCGACCGAAACCACCGCAATTGGGATGAGCGCATCCCCGAACTCCAATTCGCGTACAACACGGCCCGCCACGAAGCAACCGGCTACACCCCCGCGTATCTCATATTCGGCCGAGAACCAGTCTCTCCTCTCAACCGAGAAACCGCCCCGAGCGCCGCGGCCGCTCCGCCGGACGAAACGCGCCGACACCTCGAGGAGGCCTACGAGCTCGTAAGAGTACACCTGGCGCGCGCTTTTCAGAGACAGGAAAAGTACTACAATTTACGACGCCGCCAATGGGCACCGAAGGTCGGGGAGTGGGTATGGAAACGCGAATACCCACTCTCCAACAAAGCCGCCGCGTTTAACGCCAAGCTGGCACCGAAGTTCCGCGGGCCCCTCGAGGTGCGCCGAATTGTATCACCGGTAATCGTCGATCTCCGCGACAAAAGCGGCAAGTGGAGCCGCCATATCCACGTGCAGGATTTGAAACCCGCGCCCACCGCCCCCGCGCCTGTCGAAGAGGACAACGACACCGAGACCGACACCGGTGAAAACGACCTCGAGGACGACGGCAGCACCGAGACAGAAACCGACGACGACGAAAACACGGAGCCAGGAGACAACAACGATAACAGCAACGAAACAAACTCAGAGGACGACGACAGAGCCGGAGATTAGGCGAAAAACCGCCCCACTCCCGAAAAAGGAAAATAAATACCGGCGCCGAAAAAGAAAAGCTACCAGACAAGCCATGGCAACCGACCAGAGCGAGTCGACGATCCAGCGAGATATCCTCGCAGAGATAGAGGCAATCCTCGCAGAGCCGGTAGAGTACGACCCGGTCTGTCCAGGATTCGGTACGACGTGGACCAAGCTCTTCGCCCCAGGATCCGCCGCCACCGCCGCCATCCTCGCAAAACCCGCAGTCGCACCACCGACACGAAAAACCGTGCCGACGGTCGGCTGCGCGGTACAGCGCTCGGACACGCAGCAGAGACGGAAGTTGGAGTGGCTCACCACCCCGCCACCTCCACTCAATCAGGCGAGACCACGACCCGGACCCAGGATCACCAAAGTGGAGAAGGTGACTCTGGATCTTGCGGCAATACGGGGCCGCCCAACAACCAAGCCCCTGGCACCGCCACCGACACCGGCCAGCAACCCGCCAGCATTAACACAACCTCCGCCGCTACCAATCACCGGGCCAACGGCCCCGCCGAAAGCGACCACGGCCAGGATCACCGCGCCGCCACCGCCGCGACCAGCACCAGCCGACGTCAAACCGCTACGGGCAGAGGGGTCACAATTACCACCCCCGATCCCGGTAGCTGTGGAGGACGGGCACATCGTGTGGGTGCCCCACTACCACGCGCACGTCTCCCGGCAGCACAAAACGCGGTCGGGAGGAAAACGATGGCACATCCGGTTTAATGCGACCGGCTCCGTCCGCAGCATTCGAGAAATCGGGCCAAAAATCTAGAGCGCCGAATTCGCGCTTTCCACGGAGGGGGGTGATGTAACGATGCACCCCCAAACCTGCATCGTTCCGGCAGGAACATCAC
>NW_020218793.1:0-3511 GCF_003070985.1 Temnothorax curvispinosus | reverse complement strand
TTACGCAAAGTAAATTATCATAAGTTACCACAAAATTCTGTTTACGCTGTGACGTTGCACCGTGTGCACGTCACAGTTGTCCCCATTCCCAGCTTTGTATTGCGCGCGTACTGCCGAGTTTATAGTTTTCAGGAAGAAGCGGCCGGAGGGCCCGTTTCGACAGTGTGGCGCCATCCGCCGGTGCGGTGAAGCGCCCTGATCTAGAGGGCCGCGAGTCGAAGCCGCGGAAACGATCCCGGCACTGTTGGGTCGATCGCGAGCGTGGGCTGACGTACGGCAAGGGCCTTCCCGTTGCGCCGGGAATAAGCGAGGGCGGCGGCCCTAGGAGTTACGTTGTGAAGGAAGGAAGGACGAGATGTAAACGACCAGCAATCCCGGACCGCAGGTATCGGGGAACAGCGAGGCGAATTGTCGAGTACCGTTTCGCGTTATTGTTGAGAGAGAGACGCGTAGGTTTGCTTGAGAGTTTCCTTACCTACGCGTCATTGTCGTGAATCCCTTGCCGGGATTATCGCTTTTCCGTTTCGTTTCTACGGGTAAGACATAGCCCGCCCGCTGACTCCCCGTAATAATACCGAAGGGGCGTCCGTTTCTTCCCGACTCGACCGGTGTGGTATAAGAGTTTGAGGGTAATCGAGTAACGACGAGCGACCGCGTGGCACCGGCCATGCGTCATGAGAGTGGCGCGTGTTGCGAGATCAAACCTCGCGGATCGGCTCAACAGTCATTAGAGTTAAGTTACCGTTTCGAGCTTTTCGAGATTGCCGTTTATGAGTGTCGTGTCTACCGATCTGTGTGTAAGATATCTGCGTTTCCGCTAGAGTTAGTTTTCGCGTAGTGAAAGTTTCATCGTGCGGGCTTCCGTGCGTGCGGTCGTTCTGGAGCGTGTCGGTCTCCGGGATACGTAAATTACCGCGCCCGGTACGGGAAGCGTGAGGCGTCGGCATACCGGACTTAGAGTCAGCCTTCTCGAAGAAGGTGCCCGAAATCGACCGCTATTAACGTTCAGAAATTGAGAGTAAGATTTACTCCGGCTGAGAGTACCGCACGCCCCGGGCTGAATTAGGCGTGAGTATCACGTGCTCGCGGTGTGGACCGTGCGACGAAGCTTCGCGTTACGTTTCGAGGGGTGTTATGCGAGAACTCCTATATGGCGTGTATTGTTTAGTTTGCGAGAAACCTTGAGTTATATTGCGTGTATCGTTTAGTTTGCGAGGAACTTTGAGTTATATTGCGCGTTTATTTTGCGAGAAATTATTGTGCGCGTATCGTTTATTTTACTCTTTCGTTAGTTAGCGTGGATTATTGTGATTGCGGGTATTATTTCGTCGGTGTATATTATTGCGCCTCGCGTACTTCATAGCGTAGAGTGTCCCTTATTGCGAGTACAAGTTACTCGTACGTTTTTCCGAGAATATTAGCTCTGCGTCCGAGTTTGTTTATAACGCGCGGACCCTTCGAACGACCTTGCGTGGTCGGGGAATTGCGATGAATCGCGGTGAATACTTCGTTCGCGTCCTGTAAGTTGTACCGCTATTATCACGCTTTCTCTTATATTATATTTTGATTTACATGTTACTTGAGTGCTTTCTTTTGTGTTTGTTTCGCCTCGCCAAGGTCAAACCCCTCTGCATTCGGCCTATGTAAGGACCACGACCCTCTAACGAAATTCCTGAGCAGTCGTTGCGATCGGCCAGAGCGGATGTGTCATGACGTGTGAATTAAGAGTTGTGTCGATAATTAGAGTTTATGTCGAATCTTTGTAGAGTTCATGTAGAGTACTTTTCGCGGGTGAGAGAGACGCGTAGGCTTGCTTGAGAGTTTTCTTGCCTACGCGCCATTTTAGAGTAAACGGTGGTGTGGCCGTATCCACACCTGGCGCCCAACATTGTTTCGTATCGCTTTCGAGATCCGCTCTGCCACCCGATCATAACTTTGTTACGCTATTCAGTCCCGCCTCACGGCCCGAGGAAAATCATATAGAGAAATTAACGTCGCACAGTATTAAAATTACAATCACAAATTCTTACTTACGGAGCATTACAGACCAATAAGTCGCAGTGTTAAAAATGTACCTGTCGCTCTGACATGTCGTGAGTGAAGCGTTGGTAGAAATTGGAAGGTTAACATAATAAAAGCGGTGTGTACATGAGTTAATGGTGGGGATAAAAATTCACAACAAATAACTCTAAATTTTTTAAACAGAACAATTTAAGAACATATGAAAGTAAGATTATCGTATAATAGCTTAAACAAAATGCGAATAATTAACCTTCATAAAAGCTCATAAGAATAGTCTCCCACGTTCTAAACAATGTAACGTAGTATATAAAATTAACTGTAATGATTGCAACGCATCTTATGTAGACCATACAAGCAGACAATTACAAACAAGAATTAAGAAACACCAGAACTATATATATGTTGGAATACATCTAATCATTCTGTTATAACAGATCATAGATTAGCATTAAATCATAATTTCGATTGGGATAATGTGGAAATTCTAGATAATGAATCGTATTTTTATTAATTTCCGAGATGATGTGCATAAAGAGACAGGAAAATGGATTGAATTTGTAGACGGACACGAAAGGTTTACCGGATACTTTTATTTGAACGTTATTGATAGGTTATCAAAAATTTAGAGTTATTCGTTGTGAATTTTTATCCCCACCATTGACTATGTATACATCGCTTTTATTATGTTAACTTTCCAATTTCTACCAATGCTTTACTCACGACATGTCAGAGCGACAGGTACATTTTTAACACTGCGACTTACTGGTCTGTAATGCTCCGTAAATAAGAATTTGTGATTGTAATTTTAATATTGATACATTGCGTTTTTTAACATATTGCGACTCCGATTCACAGTTTAGAAAGGACAATAATCGAATCTCTCCTTTCTACCTGGTTTTCCAACCTAGGAGTAAACGTCGAAGATGCGATCGATTTGGAGCATTTGCATATCCTGACAGACTACCGAACATTCGTATGAATTTTATTTTATTGATTTGACTGCGCTTTTCTACTGATTGACTCATTTTATCGCAATTGACTGTAATTTATCGTCTGAAATTTTCATGTATTATTTTTATTTTTACGCTGAAAATGACACAAAAAAAGTGTCGAAACGTCTGAATTTGTATTAACTAATATATTTTATTATTGACTTATTTTGATTGCGCATTAATTACCGCGTGCGGCTCTGATTGCCTCTCTCACTTCCCTTTATTTATTGATTTATTCAGGAGAGCCTATATTTCATTTATTCAATTTTTAATTTATTTTTGTGTATGCATATAATTTTTCCTTGCTTAATATTCAAATTATGTACAGATCCATTTGTGAGAAATTCAATGTAGTAAAAGCCACTGCGTCATAAATGCTAGAAATTGGAATTTTGTTACAATTTTTGCGTTTATAATTCGATTCGACGACATGTTTGTTGATATGCAATCCGCTAACAATGCGTTCCGAAATGAATGTAAGCACTTTTTTTTTTTTT
>NW_020218792.1:0-2927 GCF_003070985.1 Temnothorax curvispinosus | reverse complement strand
TTGCCAAAAACACATTAAAGTATTAGCTTCAAGCTTCAAAATTTTTTCCAATTTTTTTTTTTAATGATTTTTAGTCTAGTTTCAAGTTTGAAAATTAGGCTGTAGTGTATAATACAATGGTTTAATTGATTGCACTTAATATTTTAAATAATAATTTTTTTAATGCGTTATTACTTTAAAGATTCTATGATGGGTATCGAGTTAAAACCAAATAAATACAACGAATATGCAAAAGCAATTGACAGGTATGTAACATTTTTTAAATTCTAAATGCTCATAATTGACGTAAATTATGTAACACCAATAAGAATAAATCTAATTGAAGAAAATTTTTATATTTTTCTGAAAAACCACATTTGTATGAAAAGTCTTGGTATGTCAATCCATTTAAAGTTAATTTTTGTTATTATAAATAAATTAAATAATTTACCATGTCACTGAAAAAACAATATGTTCTTTTTACAGAAGACATTTAGTAACATGAAAATTTAAGAGAATCTGAAACATTGCGTAACTATGAAGACGTTCTACCAGTACAATATTTTTTATTGAAACTAAAAAATGATTTATTATCTAAATTTTATAAACATCATATATTGTTATCTTACGTAAAAACATAAAATACGTATCTTGCTCTTTTTTCTCTATCTCTCTCTATCTCTTTTTTCATCAGAATCCACATCAAGAAATATGGTAGTGCCTTGCACACGGGCAGCGCGAAGACACTACCGTGTATATTTACGCGACGACAAAAATTATTTTCGTTGGATTTGACAAATCTTTCTGACTTTCCTATTTTTGACACTAGAGGGCAGTAATAATAGACCCAGCAGCAAGGTTGGGAACGTATCATTTAGAGAGGGATATTTTAAGTTCACGTTACGTTACTTTGCGTCCCGTCGCGTCTCGTTACGTTAAATTCATCGTAATCCCGGCTTAAGATATTTTTTTTTACAGACTGCATATTTAATAAGTTTGTTTTTGGGACTAAACTAGAGCGTACATACAGTGTACACTTGTGTGTTATACTTAAAATTAAATCAATACATATTTAAAGTTTGACGAAAACGAGATAGAAAGATTTAATGCAGTCCAATGCAGCGAAAAATGATAGGCCTAATAATACAACTGATAAACTAATTCCAAATAAAGTAAACAAACACAAGAATTATATGGTTTTACACTGTAATACACTGAAAGAAAATATTTAGATTCAAGAAAATATTTATTTATATACTGCCAATAACTTATTTATTTAATATAATCACGTAATATTTATTTAGAATTAGATATTTTTACTTATAAATTAAGCAAAAATATCTAATTTTAAATAAATATGTGTATTATATTAAGTAAATAACTATATGGTTTAAAAAAATATATTTGTAACCATATAAATTTGTAAATATATATAACTAGTAATTCAACTAATTTCTTAAGAAATAAGAAAATGATTTGACGTTAGAGTTAATGTCAGAGTTATCATACATAGTTTGATACGTATCCTACGTATGAATTAAGTTGTAAATAACATAATATAATCTAATTGAAGTAAGAAGCAAAATATATATCTGTAAATTATCATTTATTATTATTTGCTACTGCCAAGAACTTTTTAGAAAATGCTTCAGTATGTTCAGAACTATTAAAAAAATATTTTAGATAAACCAGAACTCCGACATTTCGTACAGCATATAAATCTAATCTCTCTAGTACCCGGCGTTCGGGCGGTATTAATTTATAAAAAAATCATACAACATTACTAGTGTCGAGAACTCTTTAGAAAATGCTTCAGTATGCTCAGAATTATTCGAGAAATATTTTACATAAACAAGAACTTCAACATTTTGTATAGCATATTACTCTATTCTCTCTAAGTACGCGGCGTTCGCGCAATGTGAATTTATTAAAAAATTATATAATATTGCTAGTGTCGGGAACTTTTTAGAAAATGCTTCAGTATGTTCACAACTATTTGACAAATGTTTTATAAAAACCGGAACTCCGAGATTTCGTCGACATCTCACTAAACTAGCAGATAATTTTTTTAATGGACTTTTTGTGGCAAGATCACCAGAATTATCACTAAAAACTATCAAGAACTATAGAACTCGACTATATGCGAGAAGAACTCCTTTTTATTTTTTATCTGCTAGAAAATGGTCTGCTACAGGAAGTTAACAGATCATTTTTTCGATCGACTGTTTTTTGGGTAAAATCATCAGAACTATTACTAAAAAGTATCAGAAACTATAGAACTCAACTGCATACGACAAGAACTGCCTTTTATTTTTGATCTGCTGGAAAATGATATGCCAACTTCACCGACATTATTTATAGTGTGTGTCTATCTTATTTTTGAAGAACTAAGGCAAGAATTATCTTATTTTATGCAACATAATTTTTATCATACATGGTTAAATTTGAAAACATAAACTTTAATATAATTATATAATTTAAAATACTTTTTAAACAATTTAAAAGAAATAATGATTAGTGAGGGTAGTTTGAAAAATATACCAGCAGTTTTGAAAAATTAAGATACACTATTGTAAAGTATATGCGTCTTGCTCCGTGCGTACTTGGCGCGAAACACTACTGTGTCTCTTAATTTGAAATTATAAAAGTTTTGGTTTAATTATTTAAAAAAAGAATTTTTTATTTAGATAATATTTGTTTAGAAATATAAAAACCGATTTTTTTCAAGAGAGTGTTCTTATCTCTAAATCCGTTTTTTAACACCAACAAAAAAATTATTTTGTTATTAGAATCTACTACTCTACAATTATTTGCAAAGTTTTACATTAATTATTTCAAATTTTTGCGTTGCCGAATGTCCTTTATCAGTTCTATAAGGTAGGTAGTCCAACAATGGATCATTAATACACTGTGAACAGTGTGAACCATTATTACAAAATCCAATCCAA
>NW_020218791.1:0-1795 GCF_003070985.1 Temnothorax curvispinosus | reverse complement strand
GACCGAACAGGCAAGAAAGGCTTATGGTGACAGGATTAGAAACGTGTCTTTATTTAGCGATTCGACGGTCGTTCTCAATTGGATAGCAGAGTCACCTAACATTAGGAAGACGTATGTGGCAAATAGAATCACCAAGATTCAACTTCTTTCACAAGGTGTGACATGGCGTCATGTTCCGTCCAAGGATAATCCGGCAGATCTTCTTTCCAGAGGCATGTCAGTGGAAATGTGGAGGACCAGTCAGTTATGGTGGCAAGGGCCTGAGTGGCTCGTCACCGATCGATGGCCTGAACAACCAGAAATCTTAGGCGATACGTCCGAGATGAAGATCACTGCACTAATCGCCACCAGAAACGAGGAGTACGACATCCTACGAAGATTTTCAGACTATGGGAAGCTTTAACGCATAGTCGCTTATTGTCTGCGTTTTAAGGCAAATTTACTTGGCGCAAAGAAGAGTGGCCCTTTAACGCCAGCCGAAATAGAGCAAGCGGAAACTATCATATTGAAGACTGTCCAGCGAGAAGTTTTCCTGAAGGAGGTGCGGGCTCTCGAACAGCAGCAATCGATTCCCAAGGGTAGTAAGTTGTCGTCCCTCAGTCCTATCTTGGATCAGAAGGGAGTCATAAGGGTAGGTGGTCGGTTATCACAGGCCGACATTCCCGAAACTCAGAAGCATCCAATATTGTTGCCAGCCAAGCACCACGTTACAACTATCCTCAGGAGGAAGGAGCATCTCAGGCTTCACCATTGCGGCCCGGAGCAGTTGCTCTACTCAACACGTGTAAAGTATTGGCCTTTAAGTGGACGACGAGAAGCAAACAAGATTACGAAAAGTTGCATAGACACCTGAGGTCTTCATGGGAGATCTTCCTGAGGATCGAGTTCGTCATAACATGAGACCATTCACCACAGCGGGCGTAGACTACGCCGGGCCATTGCAGGTACGAGAGAGTCGCAGGCGGGGAAGGATTCACATCTCGAAGGCCTGGATCGCCGTGTTTACCTGTTTTGCCACTAAGGCCGTACACATAGAGCTAGTGACGGAATTAACTACCGAGTCATTTCTAGCTGCATTAAGAAGGTTTGTGGCGAGAAGAGGAATTTGCTCGAAGATCGTATCCGACAACGGCACTAATTTTGTCGGAGCTGCGAGAGAGCTAGCAGAAGTATACGAGTTTCTTTGGAAGGAGAAAGAAGCCATAGCCACATACTTGGCTCGTCAGAAAATCGAATGGAGGTTTATTCCTCCTCGATCTCCACATTTTGGAGGTCTTTGGGAGGCCGCTGTCAAGGCTACCAAGCGTCACCTCCACACTGTCACGAAGGGTCTGGTTTGGACGTTTGAGGAATACGCAACGCTGCTCGTGAAGATAGAAGCAATCCTGAATTCAAGGCCTCTCACTCCCTTTTCCAGTGATTCTAACGATTTATTGGCATTAACCCCATCTCATTTTCTTACAGGGGATTCATTGTTGTTTCCACCAGAGTATAGTTATATGAAAGTCCCGGATAACAAGCTGTCATGATGGCAGCATGCTCAGAAATTACGCCAGCATTTCTGGAAGCGTTGGCAGGAGGAATACCTCCAAGAGCTGCAAAAGCGTCATAAGTGGCGTAATAAGGGCAAGGATCTCGAGGTCGGTACTCTAGTCATTCTGAAGGAGGACAATACACCCCCTCTACAGTGGGTCCTAGGCCGAGTGGAGGAAGTTCATCCTGGCAAGGACAACGTGATTAGAGTGGCTACAGTCAAAACGCCCACTGGATTGTTTAAAAGAGCCGTCCAAAAACT
>NW_020218790.1:434497-591432 GCF_003070985.1 Temnothorax curvispinosus | reverse complement strand
TGATTATTGATATTTTTTATATAAATTCTGAAAATGCTCCGTCTTTTATCACACATTTATCTCATTGATTTAATGGAGACCACCAGAACGTATGTCAAAACAAATTTTAATTTTAATTTTAGACCAAATTTAATTTTAAGCTTATTGAAACTCACGTGACTTCGATGAGATCAGATTTTTTGGCAGAAAACATTACGCGTTCAAATGTTGCAGACAGTACTTATTTACATCTTTTAATCAAACTAGAACATTACAAGCGCGCGTTTAGAAACAACATTTGCAACGCTATTGCTCTTTAATAATAACACATTAAGAAAAATTTAACGGTATATACATAACAACATGACTTTCAAATGACTTTGTACAGAAAAATCTTTATTTAAATTAATTCATGCTTTTTGCAACGATACTTATCAAATCAAGCTTCTTGAGATTTGAGAAAAAGAAGAAGATTTGCGCTTAAGATTTACACAATGCTTAAGATACTTGCATAATTAACAAATTATAAAAAACGTTGTGGAAAAATGTGAACAATAAAATACGCGAATTGAATAGGTATTTGTAATTTTCACATACGCTGTAACTGAACATTTGAATGCGACAACTAGCTTTAGTGAATCTCCGATCCTTCTACAATCTACAGTAAAAGCAGAAAATTATTCAAATGTCGCTTCAAACATTCATTTCAAAACAATTGCTTCTACTTTTACTTCTATTTTTACTTCTTACTTTTACTTAAGCCTATTTCACTTTTGTTTCGCGACAATTAATTAACATAATATACATATATATGTAACCGGCCGCGTTTATTTAAATTCGTGGAGATGTAAATTATCGAATAGTGGCAGTTTCGATCGATTCTTGAGCACCTTGAACAAGGCAACGGCTAATTAATTCTGTCAAATAAATTTTAATAAAGGCAAATTCAATGGAGAGAGAAGATGGAGAGCGAATCGCGCGTATAACGCATATCAGAAACGCAACCGGGTGAAAGTCGATCGTGAACTTCGACGTTTCTTTCCTATGGAATAAAAGTCTGAATGGACGGCCGTCTTTAACGTGTCGAGTTGTATGGGTATAATGACGAAATGAAAAGAAAGCTCAAGCGACAGGCGAACATGCGCAGAGACGTACGATGGGACTCTGGAAATTAGAAATCTTCTTTTCACTGTATTGTGTAATTGAGATGTAAAGTTTCCTTCAAAAATCTTTGCTTACGTCGAGAGAAAAATAAAACGCAAAGATTATAAAGGTTATTAGCTATCGTTAGTTTCCTTGAATTATTTTAACTGTATCACAATATCGATCAATTAAATTATTTCAATTTTCGAAATTGAAGGTCAGCAAAATTTTTTAGAGGCTCATTTTAATAAGTGGATCTCGGTCAAATAAAATTATGGAAGAAAACTTCATAAACGATGTTTCCGTTTTATATTCATACACTAGACAATGTGTAATTAACTACGTTAATTATTTTTACATACAATAAATAGAATAATAAATAGATGATCGACTGTTTATACTTTAATTTTTTTCCCCTCTCTTCTCGTAACATATGCAGAATTTATATTCATTATATTCAAGATATGTATCTAAACATGTAACCAGTTATGTTACATCAGGAATGGAAAGATCTTGGGCGCGGACAATTTCGACGGATATACGCAGTTCCTTACTTTCTCCGATTAACAGCGGCCATCGGACTCCGAGAATCCGGATGAGGAAATTTAACCTATTCTCATATGTATAAGTTTGCGTTAAATAACGTAAGTGAATTAATATGTAGAGCCTGCATATACGAAATCTTATTACTATAAAATGCTTCAGAACTATCGTTTCTACAGAAAATTATAGACGTTAAGGTGATCCTAAAGCCGTGATTCTAGCCGGTTTTTTTCTTAGCACTAATCTTTTAATTGGCTTTATAGAAATGCAAAATTCTTGTCTAGAATTAAAGTACGCATCAAAATCTAGGTCATGGTGGTCGAATTTATATCGAAAACGAAAAAAAATTAATATTTTTTATTATACGTGACGACCACCACATATAAATTCGACCACCATGACCTAGATTTTGATGCGTACTTTAATTCTAGACAAGAATTTTGCATTTCTATAAAGCCAATTAAAAGATTAGTGCTAAGAAAAAACCGAAAAAAACCGGCTAGGATCACGGCTTTAGGATCACCTTAAACGTCGAACTATAAATTGTAAGAATCACGTCCCATCCCATTTACAGTCCACTAAAAATACTTTTATTGCTTAATCTTCACGATATTTTAATCTCCAGAATGATTTTATTTCAATATATAAGAAATTCTTCCATATAAGAATAAATAATTTGTAACTTAATAAAAACCCAAAGTAGAGGTCAAAACGTCGTTTTGAATAAATTTATTGCCAGTTAAGCCGACGAATTTTCTATTTTTAGTTTTATATTTTTTTATCCCTGGCGAAAAATTATTATTGAATAAGAATTCTTTTTATAAGATTTTTAAAATTTCACATTAAATAAAATTATTGAAAAAGCTTCGGCGTACAATAAAATGTCTACTGGCATGGTACATAATTTAATATAAATAATCAAGAAATTTCTTATTTCCAGTAATAGCGACAGTTCTAAGTAAGCAGCTTCGAACATGCTAATGCATGTTTTCGTGACACTGATGCGCAATTCTTCTTCAAAGACGGACCGGCGTTAATTAGTTGCGAAAACGCTTCGTGTTTTCCCACTTAACCAAATATTGCGCTAATAACCGCAACTTGAATATTGACGTATAATAATTTAGGTGGTGACGAATTGTTAACTCGAATATGCATAACGCATTTTGAAAATTACTATCACCTTCTATCGCACCCTTTTGTCTCATCTTTGGTGGTCGCTTTAAATTTCGAGCAACGATTAAAAATTTGTATTTATTGTTTGCATAATGAAGATAAAGCTAAGAAATTTATTTGACGTTTCTAATAAGACTTATAGACTACTTATATCTTTAATACATAAATATTATGTATAATAATTTTTCAACAATCTAATCTGCTATTGTTACGAATAAAATTTATTCTCTCTTATTCTATCACTGTAAATAAAATTTCCTTTAAAGAACGATTTTATTTACTGCGTATATGGCAGGCTTAATTAAAAAATTAATTACAAATACATATATGTAAGAGACGGCAATTAAATCAAGATGTCTGGAGTGATTGTTGGGGCTCATCGTGACATACAAACTTATTCGAGAAAGAGGGAATTACGTCGCATATATTAGCCATCACAAATATTAGCTTTTTAATCTTGAGGACGAATCTCATCCGGCGTGCCATTTATCGCGTCCGAGATTCGCCGCGGCAACGATGACGAAGTCTCGTCGTCTTCTCGTCGATCGGTTTGGAACAGCTCACTTTCCAAGTAAGGAAGGAGGTCACACGCGCGAGAGTAACCCCGAATATATATTTGTATATAAATCGCCTCGGCGGTGCGTCGAACCCAAGTGACAAGGAAGAAGAAAATTTTCTTCGACTTCGCTTATTTTACTATATTTTTTTCTCTCTTCGGAAAATTTGATCGGCTGTCGCACATATACGCCGGGCGCACTTGGACCGGGCACACTTCCGCGTCGAGCCGACTATTCCAATACGAGTTAGGCGTCGAGCTCATTACGAGGCCAACGCGGAAGACTCGACACCGGCGCGGCGCAACATTACGCAAACGCACGAGAAAGATTCCACTTGCACAACCATGCAAGCGCGTTATTACGCTCACGTAACTTTATATACGCGGCATACGTCGCGAGACGTCCGAGCGAGCGCGCGCGCGCGCGCGCGCGAGCGGGCCGTTACCTTTACGGCAATGCATATGCATATAGCTTTTAACAGCTCTTTCAAGGAGTCACAAATCTTTATTTCGCGGCCGCGTCCTCACCGGGACGTTGCAGAAGTCGCTTCCGGAACGAGAACAGCCGGTACGCGCCACACGGGCGGTCCCGAATGATACTTTCAAGGTTCTGCGGAGGAATAAGCCGCTGGCTGAGACTGGAGTCGCTTTTGCAGCATCGCTTTTGCACACGATTATTTGTTTAACTTTAACGTAAGATGCTTGATTTTTTTTAATATATTAGAGATAATCCTGTAAACTTATAAATTACGAAGAATAATTTTGGAATTTTCTCTCAAATAAAATCAAAGTAAAATAATGAAAGAGTAAAATAGTTGCGCTGTATCTTCTCTTGCCTTAAAAATAAGGAAATACGTAGCGCCATTAATTATTATATTATTATCGTTAAATATAATTGTATTGATTAAAATTAATCACTAAGAATAATTAAGAATAATGAAAAATATAATGTTCTATGAATAAGCAACAAAGAACACTTATCTTGGAAAGATTAACTAAACCTGTAATAAATGATATTTCCATATAATCTCAAAATTAGACGTAACATAAAAAGAAAAATCATAATCGACACTTAGATACAATTGTAACTTTGTTGTTATTAAGTATATATGTATATAACATTATTTCTGCCTTCAAGCTTTGCGTCTCAATTATGTTCAACAATTATGCTATTATTTGCGATTATCATTTATCTTGGATAAGTATTCCTCACGGAAAAATTTTTAATAATCATTTAACGAGCTTTAAACCATTGTGTCTTTACCATTGTAACTATAAATAGCAACAATGTTAATACGTAATCGTAATTGAATATTGAAATCCTTTGGGGGCTAGTCTCGCCAATTATGTTGAATGATTTATTAATGACTACACGATTGTCAAGAAAAATCAACAGTTCCGCATTCAGTGCTACATTATTCGTGCATAAGTTGCAACTTTGTAACATTGTTTCGTTCTTAAATTAGAGGGATACAGCTGTTGGCCACTCTTAAAAACAGTACAATGATTGGCCACATCTTAAAAAATTAAAGATTATAAAGAAATACTATATTAAAATGTTTTCAATTATAAATACAAAAATATTATAATTATTATTTTTTTATAATTAAAAACATTTTAATAGTATTTCTTTATAATCTGTAATTTTTTAATTTTTTGTTGGCCAATTATTGTAGAGTGGCCAATAACTGTAGGTACTGTTTACCCCTAGTTTGTGAATTTATTTATTAAATAGCTTGCATTGAACTATGCTCGTTTAATGACATTCGCTAATAAATTGATACAAAATAAATATAAATATTCAAAAATAATAAGTAATGCATTATGAATAATGCATTACGTTAATTTTAATTGCATAAACAATTCCATAAGAGGTAGTTTATATATATAAAACAAGTTATTAATGTGTAATCGAAATCGGTATAAATCAAAATCGGTATTTAAGTGCTTTGAAACTGAATGTAACGTATTTAAAAGTAATTAATTTCCTTATTAAGTGGACGATATGAATGAAAATTAGGGTAGAGTGACTAAAAAATGAATTAAATTAAATTTCACGCAGTAAAGAATCAAATTTCTTGCTTTCTGAGAAAGAATGTCGTAGAAGTTATACCTCAATTGTCCGTGAGAACCGTCTACTCGCACGAACCGACGCGACGCGTTTCGTCGGCCGCGCCACTGGCATAACGGTACGGATGCTGTGAATGTTCGTTGATCCCCTAACGGTGCGACCTATTTTTCTTCTTGTACTACTGCCATAGATACATTTCGTTTATGTCTCGCCGAGCGGCACGAAACGATTTGGGCTTCGCTTAATGACGTTTGCATGGAACAAAACCATGTGCATTTAGAACGCCGAGAAAGTACGTGAAAGTGCAACCGAGCGAAAAATTATTGCGTGTTGCCTGCTTAAACATCGTATGTTTATTTTTGCATCACTCATGGAGAATTCCAAGAGCTGACGTGAAAAAGTTGGCAAAACGGACGAGTGAAGGAGAATACAGTGAATTATTTCGAATATTTTTTGTTGTTTTGTAAGAGATTTTAAGTAATTAATCAAGTTAAAATTCGCACCCACGTCATGGTAAAAATGAATTGTAGTAAAAAATTTTGTATTTTGTAATTGTTTCATAAAAATTTTAAGGGCTTTTATTATAAATAAGTAGACACAATATAGTTTATAATGTATTTAATATACATATATGTAATCAAATTTTACCTCTTGGAAATATAATCAAGAGACACGGCAGTGTCTCGCGCCAAGTATACGCGAAGCGAGACCGCACCGTGACTCTTTTACGCAACGCGACGAATTGCGAGCACTCGATATTATTAGATCTCAATAATCGCCCGATCAAATTCTAAGTAGACCCAATCGATAGCTTAGGTTTAAATTATCACTTATTCATCAATAATGAATAACAACAGATTCTAGAGCGCAGAATCTACTTTAATAATTCGAGGAACTTTAATTAATTCCACAAACATGTTTTCAATTTGTTTCTTTTAATTGCAATAAAATTAAAATTAAATTAAAGATATTAATATAAATAATTTTAAGAATTATATATAATAGTTTACCGTAGATTCGTATTTTAACTTAATTATCTATTCAAAATTAAAAAAAAAAAACAACATTCCACTAATAATTTGCATTCCCCTTAAAATTTTTATTGTTATTTTTTATAATTATTTATATAACTTTTTCAAAATTCCTTATTATTTCTTTATTATTATATTATAGCTTTTTTTTAATTTATCTGGTATTCGAAGGTCCAGATTTTAATAAATGTTGGGAAAATTGCGAAAAATATCAATACAACAATTTACATAATATCGTGACATTTTTTTTCCTGTTTGGTATTTCCGTGTCCGGATATTGTGCGTTATAAAATTAGTCGAAACAGAATGGGAATCACGTTCTTTTTTAAGACGTAAATGTTTAATTAATAATGCTATATAAGTCTCGCACATAATAAAACGAGTTTTTTATAACATATGAATAATCAATTATTCTAAAGAGAATATTTGTAAAGGGCGTAGTGCGTAGTTTTGTAAACAGTGTATTAATTAATCCTTGCCAAGGCATAGTGGACAATTTTAATCTTTCCACCGTGATACAGAATTCGTTATTAATGATTATTGCAGCATTGTTGATTGGAAGAAATCGAACGCGCAACGTTTTGTATAGCGCAATTAGCATAACGGCGATGAATAGCAATCACTTGGAGCAACACTAGGAGCAACGCAACCGCCTTGAGTATCCTCTTATGTAAATCGTGGAGCCGGCCGATTTCTCGTCGTGGCCGACGCGAAGAAAGAAGAGAAAGAGGCACACCGTAAGCATGTCGAATGTGTCCCCTGAAGTAGACACTATATCGCCGGATTATTAGATTCCCGTGTCGCCTCCCGTTTAATTTATGCGAAATAATTTCTTCTGTAGAGACGATCTTTTGCAAAAACTACTAACCGACGAGACAGGTACTATTTATTTCCTATACAGAAAAGAAAGAAGTATCAAATCAACACTGATATACTCATATGTACGCAAGAATATATAATCTTCTTATTAAAAAATTTCAACTTTTTATTTCAACTTTTTTTCTTGATTAAACCATATAAAACTTATTAAGCTACTAAGATCCAAGCTCGGACCGTAAATGGCGGATTAATCTAATTTGATTGATTATAAAACTTTGTTTAACTATCAAGAGACACGGTGGTGTCTCGCGCCAAGTATACGCGAAGCGAGACAGCACCGTGACTCTTTTACGCAACGCGACGAATTGCGAGCACTCGATATTATTAAATCTCAATATATAAATGACTTCGTTCAAGCAAGTTTTCTTCGTTTAACGCAATATAATCCCATTTCAAGATTATACATATATTTTTGCGTACATACAAGTATATATATCAGTATTAATTTAATACAATACTTTCTTTTTCTGGTGTAATCACTAATACTTCTTTCACTAATTATTGTTTGTTTTCCTGTTTTTTGAATGCAAGAGAAGTTTTGCTATTAATTTCAATAAAATCGTTATTTTGATATAATCTCCAGGTAGCAGAGTGACATCAAATAATATATTAATAACGTCTAAAGACGTTTAAAGACCACCATTAAGACGTCTTTCGACGTCATCCTGCTACCCATCAAGAATTTTAACTATCAAAAAAATCCATTCTTTCTTGCGAATTATAAATTTTTAATATTTTTGAATTTACTATCTACTTACTTATATATAAATATAAAATTCTCTAATACTATTGCTTAAGTTTATTTATTTTTATCATTGTAGTTGTATGGACTCGTGCTTCATGCTTTTAAATTGATGAACGAATTTTACAGATAATGAATTCAGTTGATTGAACCTTATAAATAATACAAGAGGCGCGCACAATGTGGATCACATTACTAGAAACAATGCTAGAAACAACGCAATCGTGTCTTTTCATGTATGCATGCCTTATATTTAATGCATGTGGTTTCTTAAATACAAAATCCAAGCCAAGAGAATTGCTTTAACATGTAGATAAATGAAATTATTTAATAGTTATAGAATTAGAATTACTGTATCAACACATGACACAAAGTAAGATAAGCAAAATGTAACAAAAGTAAAATCAAAATTATGAAGCATTCATTAAAAAAATGGGTAAGTCATATGAGACCGAGTTTGAAAAGTAATTTTAAAATTACAGTTTTCTTAACAAACAATAGAAAAAATATATGTTAATAATATTAAATGTGTAATGTTTATAACATTCAAGTTTTGTAATGCGAGCGTGTACAGAATGGAATATATTTTAGCAAAAAAGTTACCGAGAAAACACTATAGGGTAAAGTGTATATTTTGGATCAGATCCTAATTTGGACTTTTTTCACTAATTGTCTATAGCTATAAGGGATAGCTGTAGATCATAGCGAAAAAAATCCACATATGATAAATACGGTCGGCTAGAGAGGCATTTCAAATTTGCTGATCCGAATTAGGATCTTATCCGAAATATGCACTTTACCTTACTTTGCCGATAACAGAAAAAACCGCGATACAATTTTTTTCTGAAGAAAGTAAATGTATCTACAGCAAATAGCATGATCTTTAATAATGTAAATTTACTTAGCAAATTACTGAGCGACCTTTGAAACTCGCGTTACCCACTCCTATCTAAAGCGTTGAAACGCTCAATTTGATCATTCCAAATTCCAAGTGGATTAACTTGGAATTCTTTTGACACTTCTTTTGACAAACAAGTCACCGTACTGTTATTCTACTGTTTTGAATTTTTTAAAAATGTTCGAGCACTTGCTAAAACGTGAACAAAAGAACCGGAGACTTTCTCGATCGGATACACACTATTACTTATACACACTAATACATACCTATTAATTGCATATGTTATTTAACATTCTATTTCTAATATAATGTTCTCATTTGATTTTAAGCAGAAGAAAAAGGCTATAAGAAATCTAAAGCCCATAATAACTGATGTAGCGATCGCTGTATTAATAATTATACCTCAGTTAATATTAATTTTTGTAATAAATCTCTTTTGTTTATAAGATAATTTTAATTTTACTTCTGCTGGAGTTATCCCGTTAGTTTTGTCTTAAAGACAGTTCATTCCGTAACTATCTATTTACAGAATGTTTCAAAATCCAAAATGAGCACGCGGAATGTACTATACGATTCTTCGTACCGGTCGAAGCAACTTTTTTCCCTAGCAAAATTGCGGCCAAATAGTTTTTAGATGAGAGCAATTAGAAGCTAATGAATGAACGCTCGAAGTTACGCGAGGACACGGCACGCGTTACATTACTTTTCTAAAAGATTTCTCTAGATTTTGACAACTGTATATAATATTTAAACATTGCTACTTGAAATACAATTTGCTTAATAAGATAAAATTTTCCAACTGATATACTGAAGTAATGGCTGAAAGTAGACGTGAACATTGATCCAATTTGCATAAGAAAAATCTTCAAAACAAATGTGTACATATATCTATTTTTTTGTTTTGTTTTATGTGAGTAAGACTTACACACAAATAGAAAGCCTGAATTTCGAGTATATGCTTTAAAACATTTAATCGGCCCTTTTAATCTATTTTTAGTACAGTGAAAGAATATTTTGGATTAATATATTCTACTTTTCCAGCTATTGCTTCAGAGATATTAAGAAATGACAAATTGAAATAGTAAAATTAAATATAATATTAAATTAAAAATTAATAAATTTTAATAAATTAAATTGTGTGTGTAAAATCCCCGCGCGCGATATCACATCTATAATTATTTCTTTGCTGCGCTTTGCTATCCTACAGTTTCAGCATCCCGTAATTTTCGCATTAAGCCGCTCTATTTAGAGCGTACCGGGGTCGCCACAGGTGGTTGCCCGTTACGCGAAAAGTAACCGTTGTTGAATTAATGACACACCAAAAAAAGAGAGGCTACCCACACACGGAGAAAAACAAAGAAGCTGGAATACATGACTGAACAGTAAGGCAACATTCCAGGGATGTGAGCGAGAAAATTGCGGAAGATGCCGAAACTCGCCAATCGCCGGGCGTGACTCTGTACGAACGATCGTTATCGATATCGCAATGATGAAATACGGTTATTACAAACTCCCGTACGTCGTATTTGCGATTAAAATTGTGTGTGAGCGAGGATAGTTATTGAAACGTTAAATGTGCTAAGCTGCATTCGCCGAAGTTGACATATTATATTTGTAAATTCATAGAAGTTACGAAACTGAAGAGATTTCTGAATCGTTCAGGTAACAATTAAATTGTTTACCAGTAAATAATGCACGTTCTTTTCTCAGTTCAAAGTTTCTAAATAAACTCATATACTCTGTTAAAGTGATGTTTGCCAATTGTACTGTCTGCGTTTAATACATTGTAAAAAATAATTAGATAAGATAACATGGAGGAAAAAAGGACGAACGACAACGAGGAAAGAAAGTGGATACCGGACGTAAATGCTCACGAAAGAGAGAAATCAAATACAAAAACTATGACAAATAAATGGAATGGTACGATTTAATGGGAGACACTTTAACTCCCATGTTCGGAAAGGAGAAACGGCATATTTTGCAATTGGTACCAGAGGAATATGCTGCGCAACAGTTCCAATTCCCGTTCGATACTTTTTTTTCCCCGACTCATGAGTTTTTATCGAAACAGATCTGTTGAATTTTTGTCGAGTTTTATCGAAGACGTTTTACACTTTTACGCAAATCTTCGCATTTAATGTCAACAGTTCTTATTGTTAGAACATATTAAACATGAGTTTAAATGAAATTTATCACACAAAATGTAGATCACGATATTTAAGTAGAAAAGGGCAAAATACATGTATGTTCACGCGGTGCAGGATTATATATTTTTTTCATGATAAAGATTTTTTTTTTTTTTCAAATGATGGTTATCTTTACGGGTTATCTTTACACTGTTAAATATGAAATTTAAACCTATACCTCAAGTTAAATAACATTTTTTTAAACTACTGTGTGTCAAAATTTTTTATTTTATCAGACTCAAAACAGTATTATTTTAACTCCATTGATTTAGTTAAATTAACATTGTTTTAATTAAATTAATGACATGTTGAGAGTAGGAGCAGTGGCGATCTATAGGAATGACTAGCAATGACCCAAATTGAGTATAATTTGACACTATGAATTTAACAATGTATTGATTACATCGTCACAATTATAATCATTTCAATCATGAGCTTAATTATTATTATCGTAATTAATAAAAATAGCCAGTCAGGTCGAATAAAAAAAATCTTCACTGTTAATTATTTACTGACAAAGTAACAGTTTCTGATTTGGTTTAGTTTTCACATTCTGAATCTGTCGGATTTGAGGGAGAAAACAAGACTTAGTTTTGTGTCTGTTAAAGGGGCGCGTTTCTTTCAACGACTTACACTGCCATCGGGAGAAACGTGTCAGCCACTTATACGCCTTGTATTCTCACGGAAGTAAGGAAATCGACTGGAGAACGATTCGACCAAGGTGACATGATAAACGAAGCTATGACTAGAGAAAAAAACGCGTGTCGCGGATTCGCTAGAAGACAGATGCTCGCGCGAACGTGTCCAGCGTATCGATCGGCGATGTTAATCTTCCACTGACCTTATTGAATGGCGAGAGATGATCGACAAAAAGGAATCCGTGTGCGGATCGCAGCGGCAGGTAGGCGGGCAGGCAAGTAGTCAAGACGAGCGAAATGCGCTGGGCCAGGTGCTCAGGCAAATAGGCAGACAATCAGGCGGACGTGAATACCGGTAGTTATATATATGTATGCAATAACTTTCTCCTCGCGCGCGTGGATCTATCGATCCTCTTTTCTGCCTCGACGACTTTTCACGAGTAAAACAGCCCGCATTTTGTCACTCCCGCTGAGCTGACGCGCGGTCCCACCTCCGCCTTTGTACCCCCTTCTTCAGCGGCACCGTATCCTACCTTCTCATATCGTCTTCCTCCTCCGCGTCCACCACCTGCGTCAGCGTCCGTAATGTGGAATAAAGGAAAGGATGAAGATACGTATCCTTTGGTTCATCTTATTCCACGCGAACGCTGCCCCCTCGGGATAAAGGCCACCTCGGTGCCTTGTGGAGGACGCGCGTGGACGGAGAAGACATGCGGGAAAGGTCGACTGTTTATTAAGGCATTAATTAGCTGTAATAGCGTCTGATGGAATGACAGAAATAAAATTGGAATGCGGAAGCTTTTATCGTCGCATTGTAAGATAGATTGTATTTCAATGTTAATTTGTACTTTCGTAATGTCTAAAATCTACAAGAATAACTTTGTATACTGGTCGAAAAAATTTTGGCGAAATAACACGAAGATGCAAATGACACTTACAAATTCAGCACGCTTCTAAGTACTCTTCTCAACATCGATTTTGTCTCTAAGTAAAAAATAAATGGCGAACTGTCTGTCAAAGATTGACATAGAAATACCGGGGTATGAATTATTCAAATATCATCTATTCCTCGAAGTTAAATTTTATTGTAATGTAAAGTTTTCCTCGCAGAAGGCAAATTTAATATTTGTATTTTACTCAGACCTATTTTACTTAATCCATCGATATTAAAGTTCTAATTAAGAATTCCAAGGATAACTCGTTCAGAACGCAAATAATGATAGGTTCTTCACAGTTATTCCAAAATGATTGATAATTTGATGGCCCATCAAAAAAGGCCGCACCTAAGACTAATGTATATACGAAATTATCCCATCAAATTTTAGGCCGGTATTTGTAGTCAGTTCTTATATTTACGACCGTCTTAAATAATATGTCTTAAGATGCTAATACTGCTTTGTGATTGATTGACATCTTAAAATTGTACTTAAGACGGTCTTAAATATAAGAACCGACTATGAATACCGGCCTTAGATTAAAAAACAAGTTCTACGGTGGAATACAACTTACTTTACAAAATAGAAGCTTCCATATTTCGATTGTATTTACGTTACATGGGAAGACGCTATTATAGCTGATCAATTTCAGTAACAAAAGTTTGAAGAACAAGGGAAATTCTATCTTTAAAAGATAGAATTGACTGGGGTATTCCCAGAATTAATGAATAAATAAACGTATGAATTCTCCGAAGAAGAGACACAATTGCGTTACCGGTAACGCAGTACCGGTTTCATAAACATTTTGACCGATTAATAACGGTTACTCGGACAAGTCGTCGTGGAGGGGATTGAACCGTTCACAGACACATAAAAACATCTTCGTACATTCAAAAAGTCTCAACCAGAACTGGGTGACCCAACTGCGACTCCGAATTACCCGAGCCATGTACCGTTTTTTGGGAAAATACTGAAGAGATGTAGAATGGCGAAATGGGGAAATATAATTTTATTTCATATTTAACGCTGAATACTTAATATTGCTAAAGTAAACTGATTAGATCAAATAGGGAACAGTGAGAGGGGCAATCGAAGCCACGCGCGGTAATTATTACGCAATTAATATATGGTCAATAAAATATAATATACTTATTAGTCAATAGATATTCTCGGATTTTCTAGACGTTTCGACACTTTCTTTGTGTCATCTTCAGCGTGTAAACAAAATTAATATACATGAAAATTACAAAAAATATAAGATTAACGGTCAAAAGCGACTAAAGAATCTCTTGTTCTGAAGAAAATTCTCGACAGTCCTATAAACCAACGCGTTTTGTACACAACTCGATAAGTGATTTTGTGGACATCTATTTTTCTAACGAGTTATCAAAAGGGCAATATATATGATAACCTTTTGCTAACCCTTTTGATAACTCCGTTGGGTGACTTCTCTTCATACACGGAGAAAATTTTATAGTAACTATTACTATGGTGTCGCACTAGCTGCGGACTATCGAGGAATTTTAAGTTAAAATACTATAATTATTGTTTTAAAAACGATTAAATAACGTAATTTTTACCATAAACATAGTAATTTAACTTAAAATTCCTCGATGGTCCGCAGCTAGTGCGACACCATAGTAATATTTACTATAAAATTTTCTCCGTGTATAGATATGTTGCGCACGTAGATTATACACATTGTATATGGGGTTTACAGTTTAACACCGATTTCGAACGGCTATATTTTTTAGAGAAGTTCTCTTGGCAAGACATACTCTCGGTGGTTTGCCATTGCCTTCCGAGAGGAGAACGAGCGAATATAATTTTTTTTTTTTTTAATAATTTTTCTAGCTCTACCGGGAATCGAACCCGGGACCTTTGGCTCAATAGACCAATGCGCTGTCTAATAGGCCACGCTCGTCCTCAGAGTTTGTATAATACACAACACGACAAATAATTTACGTTTATACATTTGGCAAATGGATTTTAAAACAATACTGAAAAATGAAGAACATAATTTGTTTAAAACTTCGTATGTAGATGAAGAAGGAAGAATTAGTCGATCGGTCGACAAGCGCAATCAAATCAATAAAATAATAAAAACCATACGAACGTTCGGTACTTAGTCTATCAGGCCATAGATATGCCAGTATGCAATTGCTCCGAATCGATCACATCTTCGACGCTTAACTCCCAGGTTGGAAAACCAGGAAGAAAGGAGAGATTCAAATTCGATTGTCCTTTGGAGCATTACAGAACAGAAAAATGCAATGTCGTATCTGATACATTTGCGTAAAAATTCAATTTTAAGATTGCATCTGATAAGGACTTTATTATATATTTGATCCAAAGCTTGAACGATTTGACCGCGTGAGGTCCATAATGATATTTGATACTTTGAAAAAACAAATAACCGACGCAAAAGAAGTGTCGAAACGTCTAAAGTATCTTATTGACTATATATTGATTGCGTAATAATTACCGCGCATGGCTTCGATTGCCTCTCTCACTATTTTTTATTTAATTTATTTAAGAGAACCTATACTTAGTTTATTAAACTGATTAGCATTTTACGTTGCACATATATCATCGATAATTTTTACTGTTTTTTTTTACGGTCTTTTTACAACGTTATGTACGTCATTTCATATATGCCGTCTGTTATATTGCTCATTCTGAAAAATGAGTTAATATATACAAATGTCTTATATCAAGAGTCGATACACGTGGAGACAGAGAGAGAGAGAGAGAGAGAGAGAGAGAGAGAGAGAAAAAGAAAGAATTTAAGTATTACAATTGTAAATTTATTTTAGTAAGAAATCAATATGGACTTAAACGAATTATTAAGCATTAAAAATTATATATTCAAAGTTTTTGCAAAAAATTGACTGAAGCAAGAGAGACGAGATATTATAAGCAAATAGAATATATTAAAAAATATTCCAAAGATATTAATATCTTTGCATTCTACAGCTTTAATTATTCGGTAATTTCAGAATTGGCATTTCTATGGAGACCGCCTGTATATACTTTCTCTCATTGCAATACACACAGTTGATCTTATTAAGATTTATTGAAATTTAACTTACAATATATATTAACGTATTTCCTCTTGGGTGCCATTAAAGGTAATGGTAATTTATCATTGTATCTCTAGCTAAAAGTTTATTTAAATAAAGCCAGAATTTGTGGACGCTTAGGTATTCTCGTACTCCTTTCTTCTCGGATAGAATTTGTATTATGTCAGAATCGTCATTTTTATGAACGCATAAGCGTATGAGCACATAAGTAAACAAATGTTTCAGAATTTTCATATACAATACGTACAAAAGAATCTTTAAACGCATATATGTATGTACATATAGCACATATAACATACATTGTTTCTATATAGGAACAGTTGTCATAGTCTATTTTTTTTAATTGTCTTAAAGAAAATCTCGAAATATTATATAGTCATTTCAATAGCTGGATGAATCTTAACCCTCCGTGAACACCATTATTTTTACCGTTTTCGATGTTCCCTTGGGTCCATTTTGTCCAACCTGCCGAATTCTGGCGTCTCTTGGCGAGTGAGTTCTCACTACTAACAACTTTTTTTAGAGAAAGAAGCCAGACCTTGCCCTCTCTTTATTTCGGAGATATTTGATAAGCTCAAAATTTCGCTTGTCTCGAAAAAGACCCAGAGGGGTGACGGATGGTTAAGAGATCATCTAATAAGATCAGACCTAAAACAATATTGAATATAAGATCGCTCACGAATTGAATCGCTTTATATCGTGACATAAAGCTGATAAAATGTATGTGCATGTACATGAAGAGGAGAGAAGAAAGGATCTGTGAATTCGCATGGAAATTGTTTTCTTCTCTCTCATACTACTTGCAAAATTGAGGTAAAGTCATTAAAATACTTCGTCGTCATTTTTATACGATTAAAAGAGCACTTATTTGAAGCAAGCCACGAATATAGCAGAGAAAGATCTTTATGTATAATTTATATATTCTTCATTGTTTGCGCGCGCAATCACAGCAATATTTCATAAAGCAATTCATTGTTTATCGTCGTTTACAATTGATAATACGCAACGGACTTATGTGTAATACTATAGAATATATGTAATGCCCTTTATTATTAGAAATTAAACAATGATTTGGATACACCTTCCAGTGAAAATCGATTAATTATTGTGATTTGATATAATTTTTTATTTCGAAGGCATAAAAATCGTGTATATACTTAATTCATTTTAAATCTATATCTTTACATAAATTTCGCAGATAATGGAAGGTAACTTGCAGATTGTCACAATACTAATGTCCATCAATAATAGAAACTTTCAGTATCACTTAACGTTTGTTACTCTCCTTACATTTAATTAAACATGCATTTTACATTTAAATATTATTATACATATAAGTACCGCATATTGAAGTGCTTAAGATATAATGAAAGTTTATCAGAGCTTTGACAAAATAGATATTATTAGTCTTTTTCTGTCTTATTTTATTTTTTCTGTGACGGGAGAATTGAATTGACGATATTAATAACTGCAGTGCTCGAAGATTATACCACAGATGGATTATACTCAATCAATCAACATCGCACAAGCGACATTGTAGTAGCCATTTTATCGGGGAACAAACCATCTACTTAATTATTTAATTTTTTCTTTTTTATACTTATCAAGACATTAATAAATCAGGTCCCATTTTTTGCATATACTAGTAGAAAGGCGACAACACAAACGGATAAATTCTATAGAAAAGTCACAAGTTTCGTGGAAGAACGCAGAGTCGATGCATTTCTGTAGATTAATATCGCCGTGCTTATCGCAAAGACATATTTTTCTGTAAGGCACGTTTTACCCTTTTCATTAAACAATGTGCTTTTTTCGTTAAACAATATCCGATACTTTCGTAAACGTAACGCGATATGAATAACGAAGGTCGTGAGATAAAGAAAGATCAGCAGAAAGGAAGAACTGATATCGCCCATTGTTTTAACTGATGGAATTTGTGAAGATTTCAGAGAGATTAGAAGGCAAATTTTTAGGACAGAATTTGAGAAAAATACTTGATTACTAGAAAATATGTAAAAATATTATGCATTAAATGAAAAATATATATGAGCTTGATCAAATTCATTTGCTTTTGTAAACTGAATTCTTAATTAGTTAATGATTCATTGACGTATAATAATTATTAAAAAATATTCATATAAAAGACAAAATATTGATTTATATGTCACTAGGTATAGCAAACTTAGCGCTGTAATAGTTTTAGCGCTACAAAATATCGTAATTTACTTTCTTATCACTAAATAGCTTCATATTATGCTACATGTATAATATATATAAACACACAAGTAAACAGCAACATATATATGTAACGATAAATTCCAATATTACAATGATCCACTGTTTGCGTAGAGTCTAAGATTTATGAAAATTTTAAAAAATATTTACAAAAATATTTAAAATCAAAAAGAGCATAATACGGTTAGAATATAATAAAGAAATACATACATAAAATAATTTTAGTTGTCCCGTTTAGAATAAACTCTTCTCGATCAAATCAACACGATAAATGTTTCATGATTAAAAATGACCGCTGTGTATGCGCGATTATGCGTGGCATAATTATACATGTATATAAGGTTCATATGATTGTTGAAATGAATTTCTCGATAAGTCCCATGAGTTTTCAGGACGAGTCTCGCTTATATTTAACGGAAAAGAATAGTTGGAATACCAATCACGGTGGAAGATATTTTCCAGCTGTTGTCTTATGTTGTCGTTGCTCTGATGTCCAACGCTTTCAAACACGGTGCCGATACCTGAAATAAAATATTTGCGTTAAAAATTTAAACCAAGCATTAAAATGCACTTTTGTAAGAACAGTACTTATATATATAGATGATGTATATTTCAAATTCATTTACAATAATAACGTATGCAAGTTTTACTACTTATACTATAATTTATCTTATTTTATTTTCATGAAACTCGATATTTGAATGACTCACCAGCCGTGTCAATAAAGTAATCGCCCGACCAATTGCTCGTTCCGATATAAGCTGCTATATCGGTGACCATGTATTTATTGTGGTTCACTCTCCCGTATGGTATTTTATCCAAAGACGAGTTGGTGGGTACGATAAACCTTCTCTATATTAAAAATTTGGCAATTCGAATTTGTCATCAGAAAAATACGTAAGCATTTAAATATCTGAATGGAATACTCACCACTTCGACTTTGACATTGGGATAACTGTACGTTAAGTCTTGCAGTGATTTAAGAAAATAGGACTCCGACGGTCTAGAGTGTTTCCACCAAGAGATCAAAAGACGCACTTTTACTTTACGTTCGATTGCCGCCGCCCTTAGAGCGTTATCTATTGTAGGCCAATACCTGGAAACACAAAGACATAAAACAACTGGTACGTTAATAGAAGAAACAATATAAAAGAAAAAGATACTGCTGTATTATATAATAGTTTATATTATTATATATATATGTTTGTTTCACTATTTCACTACATTTTATATTCAATATATTTATATTTTATACGTACTTTATTTGTGGAGTATATATCGTTAACGGGAAATAATCCATCACAGAGATATAAATAAACTTTTCCGCTTTAGTAATACAGTGCACAATCGCGTCTAGATCGCTACTTCTACCTTTCGGCGAAAATGGCGGAGGTGAGCTCTGTAACATTTTAATATATATATATTTTCTACAACTTGAAAAGAATAATTGCCACAATATAACACGTTTAAATTAAGATGATACTAACTGCGATAAATAATTTGTACTTATTATCCATGTATGTAAAATTCATAGGATTATCTATATTTATCTTTGTGCTAAGAGAATCTGGCCATGTGGAAGGCACTTTACCGTCCTCGCCTAACTTCCAGTATACCTGTAAAATAAAAAAGAAGATCCGTGATAATTGTATGAATTTTCAATTCAAAGATAGTAAACATAGCTGAAGCGTACTACACATTTTCATTTTATTTCACTGCTTACATCGAATATTTTGGCGTAATCGTTTGCTAAGCAGGAACAGTTCAAAGCTATCAAACCGAGTTCCTTCACTTGCGAAAGAGATCTCCAATCCATATTTGCCGAGCCGACGTACAGATGAGTACGGTCGATGAGCCAGAGTTTCGTGTGAAGTACCCCGCCGCCCAACAATCCAGCAAAATTCAAGTTTCTCACCTGAATTCAAACAAAAATACGTTGCCTTCAAAAAATTATATTCACGGCAAATTTTAATAAATAAATAAATGCTAATAAAAAATTAGTAAAGCTGGGTAATGACTATTCATATAGGCAAATATTTTATCATTAAACTGACTAGATAGAAAAAATTTACTAAAAAATTATATGAAATTTAAAGATAATACACCATTGTCAAAATGGACACTATAATATCACCTGTGCTTTAGCCTTTTTGGCCAAAATTTGCGTATCGACGTTCGGAGACAAGCGAGAAGGAAGATTCTGCGCAATTTTTAGCTTGATCTGTCTATCTCTTCCGGCTTCTAACAGCGACTGGAACACCTGTTCTCCCTGTAAGACAATTTGTTAAACGGACGAAGTCAACGGTTGAGTGTGTATGATACATTACGCACTATTTACCATCTTAGCACTGTCATCGGGAAACACATCTTCTCTTTTCATTGTCCAATAAAGGGACGCGATTTCGATGGTGTCCTGCGCCATTCCGATAAGATCCATCCAAGAATCGTAGGTCGTTTCATGCTGCGGCGTATTATTGTTATAATTCAAGCCGATAGGTATACTTTCCACTAGAGATATGTTACAATAATCCATGCACGTCGATTCCGAATCCAACGCGGTGGAATTTAGATATTTGTCCGCCGCATGGTCCAACAGTGGCAAAAGCACCACCAGGACGATCAGAATCAGTATGATCGTTATCGGTATGCAACTGGGTCTGCACCAACCCTGTGCGCCCCACCTTTGACAGAAAATTATATTATTAAATTATATTGCGTTTATTATGAGATCTCATAATAACAATAGAGTCATTATAACAATTATAACAATAGAGTCACAATTTTCTTGCGTCAAAAATCTTTAAACCTTAAGTAGCTTCTTTATTGCGCATTTTAATTCGTAAAAAGTAACTACATTAAAAAAAAACCAAGAAAAATAATAAGCTTTCTCTCTATATACTTGAAATAATAATTTATTCGTCAACCGAGAATATACTTATTTGTAGAATAGAGAGTCTTTCATTAAATTTATTAAGTATATTATTTTCACGTAATTGACGAAATAATGAAAAATATATGCGTTTACATTATTTCCCGAAAACCATTGTCATAAATCTTTCTCTCAATTTTTTTTAAATTGGACTATTAGATACGTACTTTGAATTCGTGAGAGGATAGTCCACGTTGGTTCTCAACATAAATCCGGTCTGATCCCATAACTCTAAATCGTCGTCACCTCCTGGGGAGTTCACATCCAGCCGTGCGTTTTCGGAAACGGTCTACAACAGAGTATATCACGTATGCTATTTTTTTCATGTTACAAATATGTTGCGCAATATCGTTGTAATATTGTTACAAAAATCTGCCCGGGAGATTCAATATAAAAAGAAAATATGCTTCACCGGTCCTTACCACCATTTTTCTGTCAAGTGTTTGATTAAAAACAGACCACGTGGACTTTATCTCATTAATATGATAAGGAGTGCGCGGACTTTGCCATTCATCCGAACAGATCCGTGACGAGAAAATCAATCCGCTCGTGATTCATTAGGGAAATAAACGAATTATTCGAAGATTAATCGGGGATTTTTTCTAACGAAGAACGATCGAGGAAGTATCGAGAAAAAATTTTTATTGTAAGACGTACACATCGCGTTTTCCTCTGCTGAGAGATTATGGAGCAGATTACAAGCAAACGATCCGCTTCAAGGATAAAATTAATGACTCGTTATTAAAACTGCTAATGAAATTGTCGGGCTTTGTAAATTACGTAAGTTGAATGCATTTCTGTTTTGATCGGCGCATAAATGCACGCGACGTGACGGCGGCATAAAATTTTATATGTATCGCCAGAGTGATACGAGAGGATACTTACCGATAATTTGTGCTTGAGTCGCGGTGCTCTGTTCTTGCGATGCGGCAACAACACCACCACGTCCTGGTCCTTGTCCCGAGGCTCCGCGTACTTCGGATACGGTTTGGCTGCGGTCGCCCCTTTCGTCGATGACGATGTCGTCGGAGCGGTGGAGTCGCCAGCCGTCGAGTACTTCGAATACGCGATGTTATTCACATTATTGCTACCTCCGTAAGAAACGTTGTGCGTATTATTCACCTTGACGGAGAAAGAGAGAGAGAGAGAAAGAAAACGATATTTATTTTTACCGCTCCAACCTGTAGTCTTTAGTTTCTGATCGATTGTCCGGACATTAAAGGAGAAAATTGAAAGCGATACGTTATTTACAAAGCAAAATTCTATTCTTCGATTAACTTCACATACGCTTTACGTTTATATCATTTTAATTTAAGGCTTAGTAAAATCTTTTGCGCAAATCTTTAAAATCAAATGTTAACAAAGGTTCGGCCCCGGTGAAACGCTTATATACTCCCTCGTCTTTGCCAACCGAAGGTTGGCAGCAGAGTCGGGAGAAAAAGATAAAAAGTTTAAATTTTTACTGTAAATAAATTCATTTTGAATTTGCAATCTCGCGAATCTCACGAAGAGGCGCGAGACACATCCCGATGTCTTCCGCTATGTCATGCGAGTATAATTAATGAAGTTCTTCTGTTGGAAAAAACGTGGAAACGTAAGAGGAAAAATTCCTCTTGAAGAACAAAGTAGAAATGTAAAAGGAAAATATCCTCTCGAAGAACAAAGTGTGCGTGAATAATGAGATGTACATTTGAGTCGATTAAGATTACAACACACGCCGCATCAACTTATTGACTCAAACGTTACATATTACATACGTTTCATGATTCATGAACAATATGAATCAAACATGAAAAAGATAATGCGTGCCATGCGGTTTTACTGCGGTTTTCGGAATTTAAATATACAAAATGTTGTAAATTATATTTCATTTTTTTTTTGCACGTTATACAATACAATAGATTGCGTGATTTAATCGAGGACAAATTAAATTAATATGAAGCGTATTCCAGTTTTACCAGCAAAATGTAAAACTTAAACATTCTTGTTAATACTACACACGATAACGATTGCGGTATTGTTTTTGATATTATCTCCAGTACTATTTTCGATATTGTCTCCGACAATATTTTACATAATACTCAATAATAATAAGTGAAACAGGATCGATATAATATACAATCAATTAGAGAGAAAAATTCCATTTCCAGGCTGGATCTTGGTAGTCTAATAATAAATATTGTATACTTTTTTGTATACTAATTTTATATTTTCCAAGCTCGGTAAATTCCGCGCCGATTTTTTGTCGAACTTTAAAACACAGCATATACTTAAATCGATAATTCATTTGCATTTTAACGCTAATAAGCATCCTTATTAAATCGCCGTGAAGAATTTATTGCGAAAAGAAGTCGTAAATCTTATGTCTTACGTCATTCGTCTTAGACATTGTTTTCAATGTCCATTTAAAATGTTATCTCATTCGATTCTGCGTCGGATAGTGCCTTATCAAATACTTGACAATCGCAAACGTCTCCATACGCGGAGATCGCACTCACTTGCACGAGGATGTGACAGGCCTGCGATGCAATTTGAAATAGGCCGTCCTGCAAGTTATGACCGGTATGCTCGGAACCCCCGCCGCCCCCGCCTCCGCCACCGCCCATTTTCCGTCCAAAAAACGACATTTCGATCGCGTTTCGACGCACATTCGCAATGTGGCAATTCCTTTAATGCGTCAAGGTCGTGGCGAACGACTCGTCGTCGATCGAACTCGCGTGCACGCGGCGACCGGCCTCGCCGGCGGCGTCGTTTCCGCTGTCCGACTTTTGCACCATGTTCGACATCCACATCGATATCTGTCGGCAGACAAGACAAGAGAAATGTCATCCGTATCCTACGTCCGTATTATGCGCGGCGCGCGTGTGTGTGCGTTTGTTGCGGCATTGATTCCGGCCGCGCGTTTAAAATTTAACGCGCGGCGCGCGACGGTCGAGAGATCAGCCCACAGCCTTTAATCAAACGCTCATCCATAATGTTCTTATATACCGGCAATAAGACGTTAGCATACGACGCGCTATTTTTATTACTCGCTACCTTGTCAAGCTAGAACCGATTTAGAACGGCGGTAAATACGCAGAAGAAAGTTTTCCTGCATAACTGTTTAGAATAACAAATAATTAATATATCGAATAGCATCAACGTCTCTCCAATTGAAAAAAATAATATATTCCCAAAAATATCTTTCGAGAAAGAACAGGAAACGATTTTGCAACATAGCTAGTATAATAATAATATATCCGTGTCTTGCAAGACACTGTTTTCTTTTTTTTTTCGATCTTTAAAACATCAGCCTAAAAAAACTCTTTTTCTGTCACCGAATTCTTGAATTATATTTTTAGACCTCAGAGAGGAATAAAAAGGACAAAAATAACGAAATAATTTTTCTCCGGAAAAGATCTTTGGAACTCGTACAGAAGATTTCCTTTATTATCGGATTATAGCGACTCTTGCGAGGCTTAACGTGAAAGAAACTCGCGCGTTTCCCGCCGCTGGTTTTTATTCCCGTCGTCGGGCAGTGGCTGAGAACGGTTTCCCGCCGGTTAATCTCGACAAATGGAACAATCCCCCGATTGTAACACGTCGTGTGCTTGATTCAATTAGCCGCGATCCCGGTCCTAATCTTTCTCTCACAATCAGTCGGATATCAAATCGTCGGCCGAAGAAACGGAGAAGCTTACGTCGCGACGCTATATAACGTATATCGCGAACGAACGTGATCGATAACAAAACGATTAGCGTCTCTTTGTCTCATTCGCGATATGGCTCGACGACGACGTTTAATTCGCGACCTCCCGCGTCGAGACCCGCGGACGCATTGTTTTTCTATGTTGTCTCTTTCTATTTTATGGTGATCGATCCGATCGCGGTCTCCGTCGCCTGGACGACGACGGCGATCCACATCAGGGTGCAAGGGATGACAAACACCTTTCCCAGCCGCGAAAGAACGATCGAAAGGTCGCATGTCGCGGCGAGCACCTGCGCAGAGGACGTCCTCGTGGCCTCGATAACACTCCCGATTGATGAAACGACGCGATTAACCCATTTCCAATTTGTAAATTTTTAACGCCAGGAGAAATATTTGCGTAGCTCTTACATCTTTTTAAGTGCGCACAATGGAAATTAGAAAAGAAAAGTAAAATTATTTAATTCTTGAAGAAATGCTCTTATAATTATATTAACACACAATTAACATATTATAAAATTATATAAAGTCTTATTAATTATATTATTATTCGTTAATATATTATTGGATAATAAATGGATAAATTATACATAATGGATGTTTAATGGAATAAATTAATTATCTATTATATATTTTGATTATAAAAATTATATGTGCTAGAAATGTATTAAATGTATTAAATGATTCGCATTGTGTGTTTACATAGATAAAACAAATTAATTATATCCATCATATTAAAATTAATTACAAAAATTACATGTGCTAGAAAAATGTGGTAGGTAAGTGTACGTTAAAAGAGATCTAAGTGTATGTTTATATATAAAAGATCTTTTCATAATAATAACTTGCATTGTGCATTTACACAAATAAGAAGAGAAAATTATAGAAAATAACGATATGATTGATGCACACTCTGTCCAATCTTCACGTTACTTAAAAGTAATACGTGATAATTAAAGCGATAAATAAATACTGGTGCTGCTCAATTGATGATAATCTGATAACAAGTGTAAAGTACAAGAGAAAGACTTCAATATAACTCGGTATCTTCGGTAATCACGTGTGCATAATAATAAAATTACAAGCAATGTACTCTGCAGGCCATATATCTCATATCAGCGACGCGTTCATCGGCATTTCAAATCGCAAAAATCTCGCTCGCGGACAAGCGGATCCACAACGCGATCCCATATGCTTCGGAGACGCTCGGAGGCTGCGGCATCTCGCATTTAATTTGCCGTCTCGCGACTGTCTCCGTTCGGGACAAGTTTTCTCAACAAGCGAAGCGCCGATGCACGTGCCGTTTTAACGTGCGGTAACGGAATATAGTCGCTATGCGGGCTCGCGCGTACATATCGCAGCGAGACGCTTATTACCGAGCGCATCGACCGATCGAGGCGGCCACACGGGGGATCCAAGCGTGGCGCGAGCGTGGAAACGAGCGTGAAGACGACGACGGGACGGACACGCCAAGAGGAGACAATTACACGGGACGAGAGAGACGCGCGGCCCCACGAATCGGCCGAGCGGAGCGGCGAGAGAGAAGCGGAGATCGGTTTCGCGCGCGCGCTCCGCGAAACACTTTCGGTGGCGACTGCTCGTTCGATCTGTCATCGTCGAAGGAAAACGCTCCGCGGCGTGCATGCGCGCGAAGCATCCTTCGGCCAGGTCGGCGGCAATACCCAGCGAAAGGGAACGAAATGCTTCGTCGATATATACGCGACTCTCCTTCCCGCAGTTCCCGCCTCCCGTCGCCCCGGTTATCGATCCCCGTCTCCGAGAAGGTACACCGTTCCCGCCGTCAGTACACCCTCGCGCACGTGGTGTCCTCGTGCCCGAGATCCTCGCTGATAACTAATCTTCCTTCGGTCGTAAGAATTGGAGCACGTGCCGACGGCGGCGCCGTTAGCCCCCCGGCTATTCTCTACCCCCTCGATTTACGACGGGATCTTCCATTAGTTTTCCATCGGGGCGCAAAGGAATGTAGAAAATTCACGAGACCCAGACGACACAATTTTAAGACGTCTTACGTCTCGATTTTGGACATTGTGCTGTCTGGGAAGTTATTGTGACATCACGAGGTCCCGCCCGGTGACCGAAAACGTCGATGTTTGTTAATTCATTCCATGTTGTAAAAATGTCAGAAGCTATTTAAACGCGTGTTCTCCGTCGATATTTTTCCTTGCATTTTTCCTTTTCAATTTTTCACGTCGCTTTTCGGTTCGCGAGAACAAGGCATGTCGGAGTAGGTATACCGATCTCGCACGTGTCCTCGATTCCGTGAATCGAGTCTGTCCCGGAAATCCTCGGGAGTTCCGCTTTTTCTCTCTTCCTTCCCGCTCCCGATGTCCTCCAACTTTTTACCCCAGTTTCGACGAGAATTTTTTTTTTTAAATTGCCATAGCTGATAGACGCACTTCGTGCATCGTCAGCCTGCGTCGAGCGAAACAATAGGATCGCCATGTATACGGGATGAGCTATAGTGCAGTCCGTATAGCTTTTCTCGCCCTATTTTTTTTTACCATTTTTTTTCCTTCTCATTCTTCGTACGCATAATACGTCTGGGTCGCCTGATTCCGAATAATGAATGTGAAAGCGGGCTAAACAAACCGGATTTCACGACTGGGGCGAAAAGTTTGCGAAAATACTAGAGCATGCGGGGAGAAGTGTATTTTACGAGTTGAAACAATTACGCGCGGGTATACGTGCTCGAGTTTCTTTTTCTCCTTTAGACTTTTTTACGATCTTTTTACTAGGCGGGGGGGCTTTATCTCTCTTTCCCTTTGTTCGGTTCCGATAAACGCGCGCGCCGGAAGAGCCAAAAGCGTATATATCGATATTCCGTCTCCTGTCTTCGCCAGGGCACCCTTCGCGCGTGATAAAATCAATTTTCTAGACCCTCCCTAACTTTCAATTCGCGAGTTCCGCGATCTCCCTTTAAACCTCATCTTTAAATCTTTCGCGCGTCGCAAAGATGGAGGATGCGCCACGTGCCCTTCGGCTGCTACGCGACGCATTCAAGTCTGGTTTCAGACCATCTTGAGATTCCATCCAGCCAATGATATAACCGTACAGCTTCTCGAGATCGAATTCAAGACTTTAATCTTAAATCGAGCCAGGAATCGCCCCACGATCGGACCGTCCCAATTTCATTGAATTCTCCGCTGGATTTTCATCGACACGTTTTAATTTACATTATAAAAATCGGAGTCAAAAGCTCCGTTTATCTTATTACTCTCCCTCGTCATTTCCCAATCAGTTACAGACTCTTTGTTACTTTCCCATTACATTTTTCGACATTCCCGTTCCAATTTTCATGTCGATTTTGGAGTCGCGTCAGCGCGCCACTCGTCGTCGTGTTCCTCCGTGTCGCGTCGTCGTTCCTCGGGTTCCTCGTTCCACGAGTCGGACGCGTCCGCGCGTCAAACCTCGTGCGCGAGGCGTGTGCACGGTGCGTAAGCGTAACGTGTACCGTCCGCGTTGGAGCGCGTGGCTCGTTCCACGACTTGCAACGCGCCTCGTGACACTCGACACCCAGCCGTACGCACTCGCGCGATAAGCAACGGCCACCGACGCGATTGTTTATCAAACACGCCGTCCGGTGCTTACGCCGGAGTTCGATCGCACGTATATACAAAGTCACGCACGGAAAGCAGAGCGACGCGTGGTCACGCGCGATCACGAATCACGATGGCGTTACCGTGCGGAACCGGTATATCTGGCGCGAACGCTGATCGGCGTCCATCAGCAGCGTCGCCGCGCGTATCGACCGCGCGCATTCAATTTCGCGCGAACAGCGCAAAGAATGAAACTTAACACTCGTAGAACGTCTAAGCGAGTGCAAATCCCGTCTACCGAGTTTTCTAATAATAAAGTAGCTGACACGGAATAGTCGGATTGCATGACGAATGAGCGTGCGAGAGCCGTCGACCGATACGACGCGCAAGAATTATCTTATAATTCAGAAACTTAAAATCAAATTTTATTGAGATTAACCTGAGAACAAGCGCCTAATTTTTTTTTTATGATTACTTAATGGAGTTATTATTATACCTCAATTAAAAGCCATTATTATTAATTACATTATATATTACATATCTTTATTTACATAGATTTACTTAACATTTTCTGAAAGAAGTAAGGAGAAATAAAAAAATATTTAAAAAACGAAAGAAGCACGTTAAAATTACTGTGACGTGAGCTTCATTTTTTTATACTGCGATGTAAAAATCACCCCAGGTGCCCGTTCCTGAGTTAGATCTTGTCTAATGACAGGCCGAGACGGTTGTAAATTTTAATTTTTAACATAATCAATAATAATAAGAAAAACAGGATCATGATACAATCAATTAGAAAGAAAAACACCATTTTAATGTAATATATTTCGGCACGAACATCCTCTGTTACAGTTTTGAGCCCCTTTATTCATCAGTCCGCGTCTTGTCAATCGTTTTGACTTATTAATTAGATCTTCTTTTGGATTTCGGATTTGAGGTCAACCTATCGTTTAATTATAATTACCATTGTCATTGTTCTTGCTCTCTACTGGATTGATATATCGCGAAACGCGAGGTCACCGTTTCTCGTCAAATATTTACGAGGCGTCCGAATCTGGCGAGACGGTCGGGACTTATTCCTTTTTTTAATATTTAATGACATATTACAAAAAAGGCGTTTGGATTAAAACGCTAAGTTTACGCGCAAACTGCGATACTGCGTCTTTTATAACTTCGGAATCTATAATAGCGACTATTATCGAAATACAAAGAAATAAAGAAACTTATAAGTGTTTGTAAACTGCCGTAAACAAACACTGTAAATCCATTAGAGCCTTAAATCTATTATGAACTTTACAGACTGTAAGGATATAATATAAATACACAGGAAAAAGAAGTGTCAAATCGAAACTAAACGTATACTCGTGTGCAACAATCTATACTTTTCTTATAAAAATTTCAGCTTTTCACTTCAACTTCTTTTCTTGGTTGAATTATATATAAAATCATTCAAGCAAGTTTTCTTCGTTTAACGCAATATAATCTCATTTCAAGATCTCCACGTTGAAACTAAAAATATATATTTTCAAATCAAGAATATTCTTCTTTTTCTGTGTACAATACAAGATACATGTAATATAAATTCTTTATCATTATTGACGCATAACATTATCTCTGTTTAATAATAACATGAAGCAGATGACTTAAACTAGCATTTTATATCCATTAAAGCTTTAAATCGATTATGAACTATTGACTGTAAGGATATAACGTAAATATATAATAAAAGACAATATTATATAAATTTTGATCATTTATATTGACGCATAACATTATCTCTGTTTAATAATAACAAGAAGCAGATGACTTAAACTACCATTTTTTATATCCATTAAAGCTTTAAATTGATTATGAACTATTGACTGTAAGGATATAACGTAAATATATTATAAAAGACAATAATATTATATAAATTTTGATCATTTATTGACGCATTATTGATAATATTGTCTCGTGTTTCACAATAATATGAAGTAGATAACAGAGCGCATCTATATGCGAGTCTCGGGTTGATACGCAAGTGTAATACGAGTATATCAAGTGTCTTCGGAGTTCGGATTCGAGGTTTGCCTTTTCTGCTGCCGCCCTCTCGACGCGCACGGAACGGCTCCGAAGCGAGGTGTCCGGACGCGTCGGTACTCCAAAAACGCGCGCCTCCCTTTAATTTATCGCTCCAATAAAGAACGTCCCGTTTTGCCGTTCGAATTCGTGATTTAAACGAGGCGACGGACGTGAGACCGCGATGCAATTAACAAACGACGCTCGTTTCGGAGTTCTAAAAAAAGGTTCCTATTTTCCGAAACAGGAGTCGTAAAGTACTGGAGATAAAGGAAAGCAAAAGAAGCCGCAGATTCCTAGGGAGACAAAACGGTTCCGCAAAAAGGGGGGGGGGGGACGTTTCGCAAATTTGCTAAAAAGACAGAGGAGGCGGTCTCTTTCAGGATATTCGCCATTGGCGAAAAATTTGCCCAGGAATCTCGGGAGGCGCGCAGGCCCTATTCCTCCGTTTGATTGGCTCCGAATAGGCAGAAAGGACGAAGGGCACGCCGTAATAACTCATTCGTGTGCTCCTCCGAGAAAGAAGCGCAGCGTTTACGAGTTACCAGTTACCATTGTTACCGGACCAATCTCGTCGCCTAGTCGCGACATCTAGCGGCGCCGCTCGTCCCCTCCCGCCCTCACGTCCGCGCGCACTCCGCGCAGTCCGCGCACGTCATACGCCGCCATTGTTGGCCTGCCTCGCGCTGTGTGCCGCCGCCACTCCGCTCCGCCGCCGCCGACGCCGCCGGAGACGACGTCGACGACGACGACGACGACGCAGCGACGCACGGGCGTACTACTACCGTGGTGGTGTCACCGAACCCGCTCGTCCGCTCGCGCTCTCGAGATCGCCGAGACGCAGGCCGTCGCGGGATCGCGACAGGCGTTCCCCTTCCCCGCCCCCTTCTTTCCCCTCGCGCCCGCGTGTGCCTGGTGTGTCGCGTTTCGCGTTCGCCGTGTTCGCGTTCGCCGCATTCGCGAGATCGCCTCGTTACGGTCCCGTGCACCTCGACGCCGTCGGGACACCTTGTCGGAAGGGCGGGAGCGAGACGAAAGGAGCGAGAGAGAAAGAGAGAGAGAAAGGGAGAGAGGGAGACAGAAGCGCCCTGGCCGCTCGCGAAGGATCGTCCTGCACGACGTTCCCTTCTGCTGCTGTCACTTTCGTGCCGAGACCGATACGGATCGCGCGGCGGCGTACTCCCGACCGATGCCCCGTCGACGGATTCAACCCGGTGGCGGTGCGGCCGTGTTGCGCGTCCGTTGTTAGTGCATCATGTGATTGCTTCCACGGGGTGCTGTCTTCGCCACGGTGACGGATATTAGCCAGCGTGAAGGTTAGTCGACAATTGTGGATTTTGTTTCCTTCTCGGTAAACCGGAGCGCGCGCGGAGTCTTCTCGTCTCCACGCCTCCCGGTTTTACTGACAATGAGTTTACTCCCCGCCGTGGGAGTATCGCGAGATCGAGCCGAGTCAAGGTCGGCGACGATCGCGTCGATCGGCCCCTCGTATAGCCCTCGAGGCCTCTGCTCGCGACGACGTCCGCCCGCCCTCTCCTCGATCGTTATCCCTTTTGATGGTTCCGTTTTAATTAGCTTGCGCCTTCCTGCGTTTTGCGTGCTACAACGCTGAAACGAGGATGCTATATTTTACGTTTTTGTAAAGGGCACGAAAGAACGGAAATCCGTTAGAAAGGCCCGTTAGAAAGAAAATCCGGTTAGAAAGATTATATTTTGGGGAATGTTTTTTTAGTCGGATCCCTGGGCCTTCTCTGCGTGGGAAGCTTTAGCTATAGCCTCGAGAAAGGGCCAAAAAAAAAATGAGAGAATTCAAAGCCGACGGTCAACCCTGCTGACTTAGCGAATTTGCGATCGTCGTTACAGTCCTACCTATAAATGTGGACAATGAAAGAAAGTTCGGTCAGACTGCTGAGGGATAACCCTTGGACGCCTTAGAGAGAGTGTGTGTGGTGGATTGAATTCAATCTTTGTTCGAGAGGCGCACCGCGCAGTGATTCTGGGAATGCAGGTTTCTATGTAAGAGCTTTATAAATTTAACACTTTAGTATTATTGTTGTGAAAACACAATGGGACTATTCCTAAACAGCCGCTGAGAAATAATTTATCGTTAGTGTAATGTCTTCGAATACGACTTCGAGTCGTACTAAGCTAGAACTTTGGCACAATTAGTACTTTTACAATAAGAAACGTGTAATAATTAAATCTCGTTGCTGTACATGTTAGAGTTAATAACTCTTAGTTAGTAACTCTAATAACAATAAGTCCTTTAGTTGCATTTACATTTTCCGCCATTGTAAGTGAAGCAAGTGCGTCTCTTGGATTTTCCATAGGTTGTTTTACAGTCTCGGATCTGATTCGGAGTTGATATTTTCCCAAGTCAAGTTTTGAATAATAATTTCGAGCTTGAGATGATTGAAAAATCTAAGAAACTAATTAATGCGAATTAATTTATAAGAATAGATGAAATTTTACTTTTTTTTACTTCTACAATGTTGCATTATGGAGTTTCGTCGCAAAGATATTTAACAAATATGAAATGTGTTGCTAGAAAAATAATCTAATTAAATTTGCACCGAAAGAGTAGAGAAGTTCATAAAATTTATGAGTATAAAAAAGGCAATAATTGGGAAGAAAAAATTATAAGTACGTGTAAAGAACGCATATATCTTATAGATTCTAGACTAGATAAATAAAACATTTCATATCTGCTAAATATCTTTGCAACAAAACCTCATAACATCGTTGAAACAAAGAGAAATAAGATTTTATCATTCACTTTTATAAATCAATTCGAATTAATCAGTTCCTTAGATTTTTCAATCATCTCAAACACAAAATTATTATTCGTACCTTGACATTCTCATAAGAAAATATCTACTCCGAATTGATCGGAGACTATTAATTATTTATTAATCTTATTGATTAATAGACTTGGTTTTTTTATCAGCACCTTTTTTCCTCAACTTTTTCTCTAGAACAGACATATACATTCGTACCTTAAGCGAAAGAACAAGGAAGGTGCTAAATTGTAACTAAGAGGAGCAGATTTAATGTCGTAAAGTACAAGCGTCCCATGGGGTTGATCGGCTGTATCGATCGCTTTGATTGGCTATTCAATCGGCCAACGATATCCTCTTTCCCCCTATTACACACAAATCCTTCTCATCGTACACAATCGCAAACTATAATAAAGATACAGAGGAGAGATTAAAGGCTAACCGACGTTGGTGCAACCGGCTCGACTTCGCGGTTGCCTTTTGTCCCGTTTCGAGTAGTAGTCGACAGTTTTCCCTTCCCGACCTGTTCCTGAGTCATTCTCAGGGTGCCTGGAGGTACCTGAGATCGAGCAGCCTCGTCCTGCAATATCTTGTTTTCTTTTTTTTATTATGTCTGCCGAGATGTATTATGACTAATTCTGATGCGGGCGTGTTTTATCACTCTGTATGCAAGTCTTCGGATTTAATATTCGGTGTAAGATACAGTCGGCGTGACTTTCCACGAAATTTATAATCAACACCATTATAATTATATGTCTGCGAAGTAGCGAAATTAATCGTTACACAGCAGCAAAAAAAAATTTTTTATAAATGTATTTCATTAAATATTTTCCTAAAAACGCATTCCGTTGTCTCGCAAGCTCGTTATTACATGCTATTGTTATAACTATAATTTATTATTGCGATTATTGTTCAATTTAATTAATTTATTTATATTATAATTTCTATCATCAATGTTTGAATTATCCAATTAGTTAAATTGTATCGTGTAATTATTATTTCTATCAATAATCTAGTATGTACTTTGAGATGGCATTTTGCAAAATGCACCAACGCGAATAGCAACGTTACATAAAATTTTGAATGTCAAAGATCATCATCGATCGTACCCTAATTGGAATCTAATGCGACCGTGACTAGGGGGGGGCCACAAATTGATATATGATAAATGATCTCTCATCGCTGTTATTCCTAGAATATTCAAAAGCACGATTCGTAGCATAAATCGAGCAATAAAGGCGTGCATTAATCGGCAGCGACCGCGGCAGAATCATTTTAACGAAGAAGTAACGTTTGCTTTTTCGGACAACGCGAGCCAAACCGCCTCGTTCGTCATCCTGGACGCACAAGACTCGCTGAACTCCACCGTCACGCCGATGCGAGCCACGGCCGTGAATCAGCGTGATAAAGGGGGAACGGATGATATTCTATACCTGAGATAATCATGAGTATTACGTCAGTAAAGAAACTGGAGTAGCTCGTCTGGCATTTATTTACTTTACTCTTTATTTATTCAGCGCTTAGCCGCGGCAACCTTACAGATCAATAATCGGATCGCATTTAAGATAAATATAATAGTTCAACGTGTGAGTGTCTCCTCGCCGACAGAAGAAAACGATTCACGTATACTTAGGTATGCTCGCGCGCATCGCGAAGCGAAACGCGCGTCTCGCGAGAGATCTAACATTATCATATATTATGCAATATCCATTCGCGACGATACGCATTAATTCTAACTCTCGAGACACTTGCAGTTATAAAATCATGCTAAAATACTTAAATATTAAATACTTATAATTACTGCCTCAAATATACATATATATATGTATATCGGTCGCAACGCTTTTGAATTTAACAGTAAACTGATATAATTCTCCAACTTACAGTTTTGTCGATTCGTTTTATGCGCAAAGATATATGCGGGTTTATCGTGGATCATTATATTGACGACTCTTCCAATTGACGGAAATAGCTCTATTTCGAAAAATCTGATTACAACACGACGACCCACGTATCTGTAGCACGCGATAACATTTGAGGAAGAAAGTGAATTATTTGTCCGTTTGTAAATAAGTCTCCCGCACGTTGTTAATACAAGTGCTCAATCATGCTGATAGCTCAAGTTGAAATAACTATGGTTAGCGATTCGTTGTCCCTTTCAGAATTATAGTCCTACCTGTAATACAGGTTCTCCCACCGCTATCGAATGTCGTTTTAGCCGCGGTCGCTTTAGGGCTCAAGAATAATGGCGATCGCTTCGATGTTGAGACACCGGTAGTTACGGAATAATTCAATACCGAAAGGACAGTATTGTAATTTAAAAGAGTTTCGCGAATGGAACTTTTGAGATAACGGAAAGTAGAATACGTCGTTCGCGCCGATAGACGTTAAATGTCATCTTAACGAAAATTAACTTTCTTTGTGACCCGTTTTTGCAAAAGTATTTGACCGATCTTATTTCTGAAAGCGTTTAAAAATCCAATATTTTCCTTCTCTCCAGAATAAAAATAATTTCTTTATTGTATCATGAGGAACAAGTTAAATTTAAATTGTCGCGGTAAATAATGCTCTCGAATCGACTTCTTTCGGGTTCGGTTTGAAGAACGGAGAAGAGTTACTTGCGCGTTGGGAAGCGCGAGATGGAAAGGTGCGAGGTTGCGAAATCGCTCGCTCGACACTCCCCTACGTGGAATGTCACGGAATAGATCGATACTGCGTGAACAATAGCGCGTAAAAAAAAAAAAAAAAAAGAAAAAACGCACGCGTGCAAATATGGGCTACGATGACGCCTCACGATGACATCTCGAACGCGGCGCGGGATAAGCGGGAGGAAGAGTCGTGTCACATCGCTGCCGCGGCGTAACAAAGCAGAGCGGTACACGTGTACCTTGTTAAATAATGCAACCGCCGTTCTTTCCATTCACGTGGCGATACGTACGTGGACGCTCGGCGCGGCGTCGCGCCTCGGAGCTCTAGCGCCGGGATGTTGTTGATCGTATACCTATAGCCGACGGATCGCCGACAGCGACCCGCCGCGACTCGTCGTCGTTTCCATTCCGGCGCGATCGACGGTAGTGCGGGGTAGTGTATCTCGCGTTTTCGTCGCGTCGCTCCTTTTTTTCCGCTCCGGATTTTCGCTTCCGGACCCGCGAACGTGGGTAAGGGATACCTTCGCGCGCGCGAGCGTTTCGGTTGCCCTCTTCTCGATTATCCATACGAGATAGCGCGGCTACAGCCGACCTTCCTCGCTGGCGAACCGTGAGGTGAATCTCCGACCCCTCGTGGACCATCGGAACGCAGAGAGGAAATATACGGATATAACGATATGTTCGGCTTTTTTACGGGACAGTCGTTGCCCTATCGTGTTTCGCTGGATCTCGGAGTGTAGTGCGTGTATGTGGATGTACATATGTTACAGTGAGAGGGTGACTAATTGGTGGTTTTTACGTTATATCATCGATTACGCATCTTGGGGCGACGGAAATTAAAAATCGAGCACGCTCGCAGGTGATTTTCAAGGCAATTAACGTGTTTATTTTTCTCGTGCGTATATCTTTGCGAGATTACAAGTTTATTGTATGAAGAAATCTTTGAGTTTCTTAGATCTACAATTGCAGCTTTTTTTTTTAATTCCGAGAATGTTTCTGTTCAGCAATAGGAACTTTAATCTGCAAGTCACAGAACGGGATTAGTTGTTCTCGTTTCAACGTATCGATCTTGCCCGACAATTGATTAAGTTTCGATATACCCATGAGTATAGCGTGACGTAGCCATAGCTTTCCCCGGCGACGGGACGTAAGGGAGATTTCCCAAACCGTGGAACGAAAACAATTACACGAGAGGAAATGTATGCACGCCGCACGACACATGTCTCTTTAATTCACGGAAAGCGACTGGTAGTGGTCGTTCCGTTTTCGACATATTGATTTTATCGAGCACATGATTCATTTACGATGTAGCAGTGATGTAGCACGTTGCGCAGCGACACTTTCCGCGCGTCGCGTCGTCATGTCGTTAATTTTTTAACGCCGAAATAATCGACGTTATTCCGCGAATTTGAAATATAGATTTAGGTATAAAGCGCGTATAGGGGATTTTGACCTTATTCCAAAGAAATTGATTAAACCAGGCAAATCGTATCTCAGCAAATTTAATGAAATGAATGAAATATGATGCGCGCGCGGAATAATCCAGAAGAGCTGCGCTATGAAATCAATATATCAAACACTGAGTTCATTAATCGCGCACGCGGAAACTTAATTATCCCTTTAGAGAGCACTCGTTTCGAATAATAAAACTTTACCTTACTAAAACTTTGATTTTTCTCTTTATCTATTCGTTTGTCAATTCGGGATATTTATTCTTCTAGATTTATGTTTATTTTCACGATTTTTGTTTTCTCATATATTCTATTTATTTTATTTTCATTGTATATTTTCTATTTATTATTTTATATGTATTCTATTATTTTTATTATATATTTAAATTTATTTTTTGTTATTATCTCACTGTTCGATCAATAACTGTTCCGACGTACACTGTCTACGTGTTACTTTTAGTTTCTCTTTCTTTTCTAAAAGGCATTTGCTTAGAGGTAAATAAACCTAATCTACTTATCTTATCTTATCTGTTCCACACTCCGGGTTATCTATCACCTTTTTCCATCCCCACTGTTCGCGCTTCGTGCTTTATCGTCACGAAGACACGTGGTTCGTGCTACTTACGTATACCGATCTACTTTTAATACTCGCGCGATGTCACTCGCAGTTATTACCACGTCGGATTATCTTCCACTTCTTAAATATCATTTAAATAACATAGGTTTGTCGTTTGTCCCGCTATATCCGAAAATAGAGCGTTTCTATGAGACTTTTTTTAGACCGAAATGACGTAAAGCGACGAAGCAATTATCATGGTAATAATTTTTTTCCTTCTTTGGATTTCACGAAAATAGATACTAATCATACTAATGTAAGTCTTTCGTAAAAGCGAAGTGGCGTAAAGCAATCTTTCGAAAAGCGGGGGATATCTGTATCGCATTGTATTGCACATAAGTTCTATGTCATAACAACTCGTAAAACAAATAATTGAAAAAAATTCTAACATATCGTTGTTTGATCAAATGCAGACAAATATTAAGCAGAAAGGAAATTACAATTCATGTTTTCCCCTCGTGTTTCAGGATTATTTAACACACAATAGCATTCACACAATCCGTTTAAATCAAACACTTTTTCGCGAACGAATTATTTTTCATGGCGAATAAGGAAAGTGATTGATTGAATCAATTGCAACATAACATTACATTTAATAATTTTACGATGTTATACAGTAATGCAGTATAACAATGGGTTTGAGGTTAAACATCTGACGTCTCAAATAAGTAAAAGATATTAGACTGTCATTTACAATTATACTCAATAACTCACAGCTCCCTCTTTTTTAAATAGGAAAAATAAGACGTCTCGGCAACACGCCCGCCCGCGTCAGAAATTCGCGTACAAACCGCCGTGCATAATTTAACGTCAATGTATAATGAAAATGTGCGTATATATTTTCCAGGATGCAGGAACTGGCATTCCCGCGCCGAAAAGGGATATTCGCCCCAGTGTCGGTGTTGGTGCTGTTGATACTACCATTGGTCGATTTACCCTCTGCAAACGGTGAGTCACCTACGAACGAGTTGGGAGTTTGTCTGCGTGCAAATACATATATAAGGCGCGCGATTGTCGAGCGAGCGGGTGTACGGCGCGTATACGCGCTCACCGTCTTTGATAATGCGCGAACAATGAGAGAACAGCAAATAATTACGTCTATTCGTTCATATGAGCGCCCTTGGACGACGTCACTTTATCGTCTTCACCTCGCACACCGATGTATCGTGATGTTTACTGTCACTTTAAAGAATGTTAAAGGCTTCTGTGCTCGTAAAGATCTGTTGCAACGACGTTAAGTGCGGTATTATCGAGTGAAGTCATCAAGTCAGCGCGATGACATGTAGCACCTATTGATAACGTTACTCTAAGGACCACGATTAGAATAACATCCACTTTGCTACTTTAGTTCTCTTTCAGTGCTGTGTCAAAAACTCGATCAAAGATAAATTCTGAAACCTCGTGAAATTCACGAAAGTTATTTGGACAATTACGGAGCTGCGCTCCGAAATAAATTCATATTAACTCGGAATTCGCACGCTTTATTGCTTATATTTCTATTGCCTTTCTGATATGATTTAAAAAATATGTATGAAATATTAATCATTGGAATGTTTTTATTAATTTTGCCTGCGTAAAAATGTCATGAGAAATTTCGCGATATTCAGAAATAAACGCATTTGATGAATGGGGAAGTATTTTTTCGTTTAAGAGCGAAATGATTTATTTTCTGCCAGAATTTAATTCGGCGTTTCAACGGACAGACGGTCTTTTGTTATTTCATCAACTTGTAAAATTTCGAGATTAAATGATATCTATTATAATTACGTTTTAAGAATTTATCAAGGTAAAGTTATATTAACCCGGGAACGGGCTGATTTTTTTTTCATAAATGGTCACTTGGTGATTTTTACACCCCAATGTATTAAAAGTCAGTTATTAATTAGGTACATATTGCATATTTTTCATTGTTCTGTAATTTATTAGTATCTGAGAACAATATGTACATAGATTTATTCAACATTTTCTGAAAAAATAAGGAAAAACAAAAAAATTTAAACGAAAGAAGTACATTAAAATAACTGTGACGTGAACTTTATTTTTTCGATACTGGGGTATAAAAATCACCCTAGGCGCCCGTTCCCGAGTCAAAACTAATCGAAAAATAGGTTTGCGTTATTTGTCCTCGAGAAAAGCGACGCGCAAAAAAACCCCCTCTTTTCCTTAATAACGTGTCGCAGTTCGGGAACGCGTCTCGACACTCTCGTTAAGGGGTAGTCATCTCGGTCTCACAAAGAAACCGTTGCCCACACGTGCACGAGAAGTGCATTTAACACATTGTATAAAAGGAATATATTTAAATGCGGACTTGGACACTCCATTTCCGCTACGAGGAAGCCCATTCGTCATGTTTCCCCGGGTTAAGTCGTCTTCTTGGGTTTCCTCCGTGTGTCTCAGGCGTCTCCATTCGAGTCTCGGGCTCTTAGCGCGCAAGAGACTCCGCGCGACTCTCGTTCGCGTCGCGCGGACGTACTCGCGCGCTCGTTAGCTCGTTAACGAGTGGTCTTCCCCTGCTTTCCTACGGCTTCTCGCGCCTTGCCCGCGGGCCCTCTCTCAAAAAGAGCTGTTAAAGAGCAGAGACGCACAAAACCGCCGCCGCCGCCTGTCGAGCGGCTGTCCGCGCGCCTGCGATATCTGTCGCCGCTTCTTCTCGTCGCCGAAGACGATCGCGACAGTGAGAGAGAAAGAAGGAGAGAAACGAGAAGAAAGAGACAAGACACCACCCTCTCTTCCCTCTCTCCCGACCACGTCGAGATAAATGATGTTCCTTCGACGAAAGATGCGTGTCTAAAACGGTCGACGGTCTTCCTCGCCTTTCCTCTTTTTCGCTTGTGCCAGCGTTCCACGACTTCCACGTTGCTGGCTGCTCGGTTCGCGCGCGGTGCACGTGCGCGTACCGTTTAGCATACAAGGTGTCCGAGAACCCCCCCGTCGAGTTAACAGAGTTAAATCGCGTAAGGGGTGATAACTTCCGAGTTACAAACGATCTATAGTTGCGAGCGATCTACCGAAGGCCTGCTCTCTTCTTCCCGCGAACTGAGGAGCCGAGCAATCGGCAATAGTTGAATGTTTATTTGGAGCGGTTCGGGCAACCGTTGCTCTCTTGGCGTCTGAACACACTTTAGAACTCTAATTAGAGATGACTTATGTCGATTGTTACGGGTAACGGCCTCCTACGAAACATCCCCCTCGGGAAACACCGACTCCATTTTCGTCGACGTGCCCGTCATTAATATTAAAGGCATGGATCGGTTCTGGGACACCCCGTAGACGCTGTCGCGTGTGTATCCCATTTCCCTTCGCGCACCCTCTCCGTTCCTCCGCCCTCTCTTCCCGGCTATTTCTGACGTTCGCCATCGCTCGCGCCGCCGAGCAAGCAACCACCCCGAAATGTACGCACGGTTCGATCGAACGCACTAAACATCGCGAACCGCGTAAATATATACGCACTGTCGAGAGAACTCATTCGGACCTTAACCCTTCGTCCAAGAACGTTTTATCGCTCAACCTCGGGGGACCACGGTTCATAAGAATATTTTATAAGGATCCTCCCCTATACGAACAACTTAATAAATTCCATTTTACAAAATTATTCATTCGCGAAAGTCACGTTGATATTGACGTTTACTTTATATTTATATTCCGCGTTTTTGAAGCTAGATATGATTGATTGATCTCTATAATTTATCATCATCATGCGAGTCGTTTTATCACGTGTCGTTTATTTTGCCAAGATATTCTGGAAAATAAAGATTGGCTTTATCGAGACGAAATTGTCTCAACGGATTAAATTTGAAAAGTTTAATGTGATATTCTTTTGCCTTTCATTTATAACCCACGGAACGAAGACATTCGATCATCCACACCGCGAGTCTGCTCCATTTCTGCCACGTACGTCTGAAAACTTTCCGCTAGAGCATTCTCGTCCTGTCTGGCAACTTTTCATTAGAACTCGCTAAATAGCGTCGCTTGGCGGCCGGTGACTAAGATAAACAGGCGACGAAGGCTGGGAAAATGACGGGTAACGCGGCCCGCGTGTCGTTAACTTTTTTTTTCTTTTTTTTTTCTCCAACTCGCGCGTTCCGAGCATTGCTCGTCGGCTTCGCCACGCACACGCAACGCGACGCGCCGCGCCGTCCCCTTTCTTCATCCTGGCTCTCACGCCCCGACCGCAGTAATCGTGTTGTATTGGGTCCGATAGCAATTTTCTAATCGTCCGCGCCACTTAATGAAAGCCCCCGACCACGTGGAGCCTCTTAATTCTCCCAATCAGGCGAGCTTTCGCTTTCGGATTCTTCACCTGAATGAATTTAGACCTTGATTAAAAGAGGAACTGATCTCCTTTTGTCGAATAAGAATCCTTTTAACGAATGAGCCGACGATCGGGCTGTTTTTACAATTTATAATATATCTTGTGACGAAAATAGAACAAAATATAATAAAACTCGGCAGCGAGACCTTTATCTTTTATCTTATAGACAGTGATTCACTGACTTTTTAACAGACATCTCTTATATAGACAGTGATCCAGCGATACACTTCAAACTCACGAGATTTACATTATAATAAAATGTACAATATTTTGATAAATAATAAATAATATAGAAAGATGATATGTGCTACAATATAAAAATTAATTCTTTTAGTTTAGTAGAATTTTAACATGTAAAGCGCACTTATTTTAGAAAAATCATATGTTTAGATCTGAAATCTTCTTTCGCTGAGAAGAATACGATTTTGATTACAAATTTTCAATTAATAAAAAAAAATCCATCATCAAAGTTGAGCGCAATCTGCATCCTATCGATGGTTTGATTTGTAACTGCGTGAGAATTATTAACTAGGATACATTAGAACTCATTTTTTTTCAAATTAGGATACTCGTCCTTGCAAAGTGTATTAAGAGGTTCCTTACGTTTCAGGATCTTGCGAGTTTCCATCGAGTTGGTCGGGAGAATGGTATCAGTATGGAAAGCCTTCAGTCTTTATAAACACGACCGTTCTCGGGGAGCGAGCATGCATCGAAAGGACAGACGACAAATACGTCGTTTAGTAAGTATCTGCTCGTCTAAATCGAAAGGGATGTTAAATCATCGTGATCCACATCCCACGACAAACTACTCGATTTGCGATTGATAATGAAAATTTTATTACTTATAGTTTCAGTGGCGAAAATTGTTTTCATTGTATGATCATCAACGGACGCCATGAGAATGTTATTCAGTATCGCGAAGGTACGTTCGTTATATCTGAATTCACCAATGTTGAGGATTGAGTATAAAATTTTAAGCGCGATTCAAGAAGGGACTTCGTTAGAAGCTGACCCGACAATTATTTTCTCAGGTTGGTGCAGCCTGGAGCGAAAGAGTTTGGAAGAGATGTGCACGATGATTTCCTCGGACGATCCGCTCTATTCGATGTTCCGTGTGAACTCGAAACCGATATCTTGCCCATTCAGCGGAGCGTCGTTCACATTCACGTACAATCGGGGTTACGGCGAGTGTGCTATGCCTATAAGTCTCGCGGAGAAGTGCACCGACGAGAGCAAGCTCCTCCTCAAGTACCAGGCCTGTCCCGACGTTACGGGGACCGAGAGCAACAGTAAGTTGACCGTCGTAAAAATATTGTCCGCGTTGAATCGACTTAGTTTGCCATGCTTAATGTATCACTGTCGTACTTCTACAGCACGTGTATGAAATACTTCAACTTACTGTTTCAACTTCACTCCTTTCGATTGCGAGTAACATTCACAATTAATGTTGCAGTTATCTAGAGTTTAATAGAATCACGAGTAAAAATATGAATGTGTATTAATTAATAATAAGGCAAATAAGAACGAAACGCTGGTATTAAAGTGAGTATATATATATACAATATAAAAATTAAATCTTTAATACGAACATACAAAATACAGACTCTAACTTTTAGACCCTCGTCAGTGTGATACATAAATAAATTTAAGATTTTGGAACAAGTTGTGAGAAACGCATATGTAGCGACCATGACGTAATAAACTCGAATAAATACAAATAAAGAATGAGGTCTAAAAATTAGATGTTTAGGTCTAATTTTCGTATTTGCCTTATTATTAAGTGATTGTTTATATTGAGAGCGTTTTTCTTAATTTTGATAAATGTGTATTATTGTAAAAGTAACGTCCGTAAAACAATACTTGATTTAATTTATATTAATTTGACTCTGTTATAGATTTTATATACATGTTTTAGTTTTACGCGATACGAACAATAACATTTTTATTATGTTCTCTACTAAAATAATTAAAATCTGTATATAATTAAATATTCGAAGATATATGTATTTAAAATATGTATTTTATACTATCTTAAAATTATTTTAGTTTTTTAAATAAAATATACATATAAAGTTTTTGTATATTTGATTATTTGCAGCCGAGGAGTTACAATGCCTTGCCATTTGGAACGATGGTCGAAATAAATATCTTGTGGGAACCTTGAAAGAGAGGAGCGCATTGGGTGACGGAAAAACTTACAGGTGAAACATGTTATTTCAATATAACGTATTATTCAAAGTCCGTGACGGCAACGGCTTTTGTTGCGATTTTGTTGCGGTATGCTTATAATGCGCGCATCAAGTTGGTTATTTATGTCCATTGCACCTGTACACCAGATGTTCGTGCATTGCGGTTTCGGCATGTCACATTTCGTATCGTGGTGTTTATATGGCGTAAAAAGACTAGTCGGGGACTTGGTAAGGTGAAAAGATGGTTAACCGCTCATTTGTCATCTTTCACATAACCGTCATTATCATTATTATAGCTTCCTGTCCTCTCCATGAAGCGTATATGTATATAGATATATGTACGTTGATGGAAACGCGACAACTAACAAACGAAAAAAATAAGAAAAATTGTTGAAAAATTCAAGAGCATTGTCGAATAATGTTTTCCGTTCGATAGGTGTTTCCTATACGAAGAAAAGTCTCATCATCAGGGGAAGATGATTTATTTACTTGCACAGTCCGGCGACCCGACTTGCAACGGCCTAACCACAGTTTCTGAAGGTTCACCTACCATAAAACTTATTAAAGGTAATTGTTCGAACAAAATGTCTTTCAAGATCAAAAATGATATGGCATCTTTTGTATTTACGCATTATTCTTTTTGTTAACAGTCGACAAAGAGCACAGTAGATGCAAATATCCGGCCTGGGTAACTCAACACCATGACTGGCACTCTCTCAATGGCACGAAAAGCTATCACTTTACAAACAAGAACGCCACACTGAGAGTAAAGATGCAAGCGCAGAATACTGACGGCGAAACCATCCACGAGGAAAAAATCGTTTGTCACAATTTGGAGAAGGTATACCCGAACGATAACAAAGTGAAACTGGTTGCTCATGTCACCAGTGGCTGGTGAGTGATTTCTCAAGTCTCTTGTGATTTATAGTGTATGTACATCACAGTTGTTGGAATCTATTCTTACTTATGATTGCAGCGACATTGGTTATGTTTGCATGATATTTCACAAAAGAGACAGTCATATCATCGAGATACAGCAGTCAGGTGAGTACACTTTGGTGCGCGGCATTAAAAACCGACGTAAACAGCAGATTTTCGTTTACGCAATACATATGAAACGGTTTTTCTTCTTCTCTTATTGCAGATCAAAAAGCGATTATGCCGGAGGAGGCGTGCTCAATCTCGGATCCCTCCACGATGCCGTATACGACCTTAATAAGTAAGTGCTAATCCATGTTGCGTCGTCGCTCATAAATATTGATATAGGACACCTGTGCGCTTCGTTATGGTATCGCGGGTTAGTGGGCGAGCAGCAAAAACGTATGCAAATCATGTTTATTTTCGTTCTACAGCCACGTACTTGCATCAGAGAAGATGTCCTAATTCAGGACGATACGAGATTCTGGATTTTGCTCAGTCGCATGCGTTGTCAGCCGCTGTACCGAGACGGCAGCAACGTAGCGAGCTGTCGAGGACGACCAAGAGGCGGACTTGGCAGGACAACATCGAGGACGTGGAATGCAGAAATACGGATATTCAAGTAGGCTGCACTTCGTCCGATCAAGCCGAAATAATAATCGGCAACACGTGCGAACATGAGAAGATTGGTAAGTACGAATAAACATTTGTTACTTTTTAGAATTTATAAGAAAAGACGTATATAAAGATCAAAAGCAATTAAAAACACGATATATTTTGGCAGCCTATTTTTGTCACGGCAGCTGGGAAGAGAAAGGAATGTGGTATACGATAGCGTCGCAACGGAATCCCGAAATTCCAGGCAGTTCGGGACAAACGTTCTGTTTTTCCATGCTTCTCGAAGGCGTTAGAGATAGAGGCGGTAGGCAGAAGCCACAGGAAAAAGAGTTATGGCTATCGAGGCCATCGCGTACTTGTCAAAGAGAAGCTAAGGATGAATGGACGTATAGACTGTCAAATCAAGGTAATTACGTAGATGAAAATATCACTTTTCTTGCAATTAAAAATAATCGAAAAATTACAAATAATTTCGCATAAAGAAAATTGGAAAGGAAAAAGCTCGTTATAAGAATTTATACATTTGTAATAATGTTGGGTGTGATTCAACGAAAATATTATCACAAATAGAAAAAGATGTTTAATATTGCAAAAACTAATTAGATGACGAATAATAATATTTAAAATAATCGCGGACAGTATCTTATTAGAATAACATATAATCGTTGACATAACGAGATAATTACTTTGTTATAGTTCGCCCTAGTTTCAGGATGTATTACACTATGTTAGGTTTAAATACATGCTAAGTAAGCACGGTATAAATATTCAACATTTGCATTCTGTTACAGGAGTGTGTGAGGACTTAATGAAGGCTTCAAGCGCAGCATCTGCCCCATCGTTGTCGCAGCTTCTGTTTATCTTACACATAGCAGCTTATGCCGCTATTAATACGCTACGCGTATTACTTTCGAGATGATCTGCAGCTATTATGTAAGACTGTCAAAGTACTGTAATTTCCAGCACGAATTCTCAGGTATTGCGTGTTTCTGGAAGTGTATATAGCTCAAACAGTTTGATAGCTATTGTGACCGATCGATGAGCTGTCAATACGTAAGTAAGAGGTGGGAAATGTGCAGCTAAATAACTATTACCGACAATATTAATTTCCATTTCGTTGAAAGCCTAATTACGTAAATCAGTGATTACGATAGTTCCCAATTGAAAATGGAACGATTTATACACGTTCGCAAATTATTTTTTTATACATACAATACTTATTGTAATTTACCGCAGACTAGTATTCTAAACGAGTGACCAAACTCTAGATTACTAGCATTTCCGATATAACGTTTATTAGCTATATACGTACTGTCTGAATTGTCGATTAATACAATCGTGGATAATTTTTTATTGTTTATATTGTTTTTTATTTAATTTTTTATGCAAAAGAGAGTCGAGATATATTCAGGACTAGGCAAAGACTCCATAGATATGTATTTCAAATACAAAAATATTCTATAAAAACTATATATTTCAAATATAAAATACTGTTGAAAAATGTGGTTAAAAAAAATACAAATGATATTCTTGAAAAAATCTGCTTCAGGCTGTAAGATAACGAAATAGTATTTCGTATCTTAAATATTCGCGCCACATACGTGTATTTGAAATACTACCTAGTCCCAATATAATACTTTTGAAATTACGAAGGTGTATAATGTAATTAACGCGACAGCCTCGAATCACGACCACTTCTGAGTATTTAAACTCGAAGACTCATGTACATTATTAAGTACCATCGCGCTACTGTAAATACGACCAGGGTATAAGTAATCGAGATTTCAATTGGATTATTTTCGAGTAAAGATTGGGATATTGCTATGTAATTAACAGTTCGACAGGTTGAATTCGTACTCAGATCTAACGTAATATATAGCACATTATAGTTTTATCTCTTTTAGCTAGTATATATACAATTGTACATAATATAATTGAGATATTGTATAAAGACTGTTTCTAAAAGAGTATAACAAGTATACCGCTCACGATATTGCATTTTGTCACTGGGAATGCGTGCGTTTTCAAGTATATTCTCGAGACCGGCCTCGCAGTAGAAGATCCGCGAGAGTACGACACTCGTGCTACGTGTTATTGCTATATACATATAAGTTCGTAAGCCAAAATAAATTCAAAGATAAAGATCAGCAGATTGAGATCGAGATCCGAGGATATACGGTGATTGCGCGACCGGCAACCGCGGCAGGGCGAAGACTCGACACGTGAAATTGTTCATTTTCATGAAGAGATACGTTGCCAGAGATTTCAAAGATGAACAACCAGAAACTTGACGAGATCCGCCAGCTTATCCTGGCGTTATTGGTCTCCCGGAAAGGCGCCACAGCTTCTAGAGAGAGACTATTATAATGAGGAGAAGACCCGTATACCGTATCGTCGATTCGGTTATTCCAATATAGTGGAATTTCTTCAAAGTTTCCCGGAACATTTCATTGTCGAGCAGTACAACGGCGGTCACTACGTACGCGGGATTCCGTCGGAGAGAAGTAGGCACGTCAGCTCGTTGGTATCACGCCAGAGGATGAGAGAGCCAGATACATCCCACCCCGTTTACGGCCGCCATTTAATCGGCGTCCTCATCAAACGGTGTGAGTCTACAGGACGCTGTGACGGTCGTACAGCGGTCAGTGCCATTCGTCAGTATTTCCGCACAGCAATTACGGGGGCAATTACAATTGCTGTCGCATCAGTTGCGCCTGGATGGCAACATGATTTTTCCGATCTTGAGTAACGATTCGCATAACGCGGCCCAGCAGCAGCATACTGACCCATATATCCTCGGATTGATCAAAAATATCTTATAATTTTTTTTAATTTATATGAATTATGAATATGAAATTTACCGGAGATGGCACTACATGGAAAATTTAAGTTTTAAACTTTCAGCTTTGTTAAGAGATACATGGAATTATTTTATTAAAATATGCCAATTTTTTAAAGTTACATAGAACAGGGAAGAGATAAGTTTCCCATAATTCCTTTTTCTTCAAAAATTACTAAAAATTACTCTCGGCTCTAAAAATTAGTAGCTTTTGAAGATTAATAATTTGAATATGCTTTTAGGAAAATTAAAGACAAAAATTACTGTTACGTTTATAAAGTTATCGTATAACACTGTACATCGGTCGATGTCATTAATCAATGTTATCAAGCGGTATAACAAAGCTTTTCGATGGGCTTAACGAGCGAGTGTGGTACATCTGCGGACGCATTAAGACTTGTACTAGTTGCGCGTGAATAGTGCTTTTGCATCTCTAGCATAGAGTTAGTGGATGTCGGAATAGATATTGATCACGCATCTCATTATCATCATCGATGATATACACAATTCGATGTGTGTATCGAATTCGGATGCGCGGTATTAGCACGTTTCGATTTATGCACGCTGAATATGTATGTCACGATGAGGGGATTTCCTCTGGACACCGGGTGATACATTTTTTTCGGCAGCCTGATACGCGCGTGATCTCTAGCGCGAGATCTGTGCGCGCTGTACAAATACTGGCGATTGGGACTTGTGTACTTCGCATGCTTTTTTTCTTCTACATTTTCATGAATTAAGATAGCGTAACGACTAATGAAGATACTTACGGTCCGCCGATTGACTCCTGAGTAACGTTATTTGTGTATCATCGTGTCTCTACATTCCGTATAATGTACTTCAATATACAGACTCGGGTGGTGCAAGAACTTCATCGCGAGGATGCGATTTATTTGATGTTTCGGAATACTCATTTTAGTAGCAGTTAAACGTTATTAAAATGCCATGGACTTTTGTTCCCAACACTTCGATTGGAGAAATAATGCGACTAAAACATTAAGATTTAAAGATGCTAGTCTGATTCGCGTAACGTTTGGCAACGTTAGGGCTAAACGGCCCAGCTTCGCGGAAGCGTAGATGGCAGAAGCATTCGGGAGCATCAACTAGAACGCATCCTGAGACGCGTACGTCCACGAAATTTGTACCGATTCGAGTATCAAGTAGAGATAATAGCGTAATAAGCCTAAACGATATCACGAACGGGGAAGGGGAAACGAGAATACGGTCCATCACGCGAACCTCAATGGTTTTATATTTTTCTCAAACGACACACACCGAAAGATGTACATATACAAAGTTTTATTGATCATACATGTGTGTGTATGTCATACATATGTACACACACGGACACGTACTTGCATACATTATGCCACGTGCTCGCGTAATTAAGGGGAACGATATAAAAAAAGGGCAGCGAGTAGAGGAACATATATCTACGCGGACACACATTCTATTACTACATTTTAGTCGGATCTACATCCATTAACTCTGTGATATCCATCACATCTAGGCGCAAATGATGACAGCCAAAAGAGAGAGAGAGAAAAAAAGAAAAACGAACGAAACTGAGCTCTAAAGGCATTTTTTTATTGTATATATCATATATATTTTCTAAATAATGGACTGTTCCGGAATTCAGGAGATTTGTTGACGAGCGAAAGTGTATGGATTCGAATTATTAAATATTTGAGCATTTAAATAACGAAGACAGATTCTTATTTTTGTACAGATAGGACGACCTGTCGCGATATCCTACCCCCCCGCACACACGGAAACTCTCACACGCTAAGCGAAAACGTTAGTCATATACGTACGAATATATTTTACGTAGGTTTTGTAACTACCGCATTATAGGTAGCGTTATCGTTAGCGTCATCTTCGAAAGCAGGAAGCAATTTCTCGATTTTAGACGCCTAGTTCATCGCCATTATTTTTAGCGTCATTACCGATATTATCAGCGTTAGTGCTCTATTATATTATACGTATATCGTTTTTATACGTTAATTTGAGGCGAGATCTGATAGTTGCGATATAGTACAGGCCTTGTTACTTTACGCGCGTTTGAATGCGAAAACAGAAACGACAACCGATGCCTTAAATCAGGGAAACGCAACTAGATTTTTTGGCGGGCCAAATGTGAAATTTGTAGTTATACCGCGGGCCGCAGCAGCTAAATTTAGAACTTATATTTTTTGCCTTCTTTGCATTACCCAGAAATCACCACGTGGAGGTAAGGCAAAGTCGAATCCTTTTTTAACTTTTTTACTTTTTTTCGTTTTCTTTTATGTTTTTTTTTTATTAATATCACTGAGATCGAGATTTTGATAACTTATTCGCGAACAAGTGCGGTTGATGAGAAGTTATGTGCGTTCTCGAAACCTCAGGACTCCAGTCGCAATATCGCATCATTGATAAATGTAAAAATAGTTATTTGTGTAATAAGTGCTGTAAGATGAAAATTCACGGGTGCGGAGTTGACGCACGAGCCGAAGGCGAGTGCGGTCACCGCACCCGGAAATTTTCATCTTTACGCACGGCTTGCACACCCTATTTTATGTTGCAAGTGCGTGGAAAGTGGTCTATCACGCACGCGTAGCGTGCATAATGGGCCACTTTCCATGCACGTGTTACATAAAACAGTTTGACGCTATGCGCTAATAATTTAGTTTATTTTTTATTTTTTTGCGGATCAAGCTTGGACGTCGCAGGCCGGATTGAAAGCCGGATCCGGCCCGCGGGCCGCCAGAGTTGCGTATTCCTGTCTTAAATATACAATTTCTAATGCCTTATGCGAATCACAAAAGTATATGAACGGTCGGTTACTTTCCATCCCAGAGCGTCTTCGTGCACGATTTCCTTTGGCAAAATTCGACTGCTACACACCGTGCGTGCGTATATTAACGAATTTAAATTGTCACCTCAACGTCACGACAGCGTGAACAACGCGATGATATTCCCCTCTTCATGTAGTCGATGCGGCTGTATTGAATTCCGGAAACAGATATTACACGATGTAACTTTAATACTTCTAAAGTAAGCTGTAACTTGTAAGGCGTGGAAACGAGCAACTGCGCGGTGGTCGAGAAACACTCGCGTGAAAGACGGATGCGCGAGAAAAGAGCGAGAGAGAGAGAGAGAAAAAGGGAGAAAGATATGAGTCGACATGAGATGATAACTCACGAGTTTTGTACATCCACATGCGCACACGTATATTTTGTTTATTGCTGTGATGAATTATATTATAAATATTAGCGTGTAAGGCGGTTTGTGAATGCGGCTTTTCTTGCCATTCTAATATAATTGCAAACATTAGTCACGCTCCCCGTTCGGATGTAAGCCTCTTAAAAAAAAAAAAAAAAAATACCCCCGTACGGATATGGAACGACGACCTATTTATCCTCGATGTATTTAATTGTACGATATTTACATGACGGCATCCTTGTAAAGCGCCTTGGATAAACGACTCGTCCAGAAGGCGACTCGCCGCAACGACAATTTCGTACAGAAGAAAAAAAATGAAGAAAGAGAGAAAGAAGATATCCGATTTATTTTGCTACGCGCGTGCGGAATTATGCGAGAACACAAACTACGCCGAGATATGTTTATCCTCGCGCGAAACTGACACGGTACTTACTCAACGACGCTAATATAACAGGGAGACTTTTCTTAATAAATAAAAAGATTATTGCCAACACCTGTGTTGTTCGACGAAGCCTCAACTTTATTGCCTTTACTTCTTCGATGCTTCTAACTTTAACTGCGCGAATCGATAAGCGTTACACGTCATATATAATCGCTATCATTTCTCATCGAATAGCCTTATAATTAGTATCACAAAACGCTCGAAATATATTAAACCATTAAAGATCGGCATCGATTATATCGGTCGTGTCAATGTCTGATTCTTCGTTTGTTAGATTCTTCTATTGTGTTTCTTTTTCTTTCGAATGTATAAGATTAATTTGAATTTATTTTATTTAGTGAACGACGGAAGAGTGTGTTCATGCAGTCTTTATGGCTCGTCTACAATAGCCGCAACAGTATGCAGTAAGAGGTAAACAGTAAGCTGTTGACTAATGGGATTTTTACCATTCAAGAATAATCGATTGTGGTTGGTCAATAGTTTACTGCTCACGTCTTACTGCGTACTTTTACGGCTATTGTAGAGCCATTGCCCATTACATCGATGTGAGTAACCGAGAAACCGAGACTTCAAAGGAACAAACGTCATTCATACGCGTCTGCGTATGAAAAAAAAAGAAGTGTCAAATCAACACTCGATATGCTTGTATATACGCAAGAATATATAATCTTGAAATAAGATTATATTGCGTTAAACGAAGAAAATTAGTATTAAACGAAGAATTATATATAGTTGAACCAACGCAATATAATCTTATTTCAAGATTATATATTCTTGCGTATATACAAGCATATGGAGTGTTGATTTGACACTTCTTTTTTTTCTGTAATACGAATGACGTGAATAACTTGCAAGAAATAGGGATCTGAATAAAACCTGCTGGTATAATTGCAGGCAATTTACATCGGAAGGGCGTGGAGCGCGCAAGTATAACGGAATTATAATTATAATCGCGAACGTACATATAAAAAGAAATATATATTTGTATCTTGCTCATTTTAATGGTGGCTAATTTTTGCACAGGCTGATTTATTCCGCGAAAGAAATAGTAACTCATTCGGCTGATCTCGGCATGTAACGGCGATTCGCGTGACTGCAGCGAATTCATTTTCTTCGCGCATGCAAGATTCCGGATGATTTAAAGTCGCCGCCGGTTTAGCGACTGTAACAACGTCGGTTAGTGTTAACCCCGATAAATTATAAACTTTCTTTAAGATAAGTTCCGTTAAGCGAACGATATGTTTCCATAATTGACTGATTTACAACCGTTGGGGAAAAAGCAACTTCGCGTTTTTAAATTTTTCGTTGATTAATCTTGCGAGTCGAGAGTATCACGATTGTTCTGACTTCTTCATCTCACACGTGTTCTAATCCCCCGTGATTGACTATATTTTTTTATCTATCTGCATAGTGACTTGGATAATAACGTTTATAATGAGCGATGAAATAAATTAACTTGTAAGCAAGATTTTCAATCTTATTAGATCTTTAATCGTTTAATCCATTCAATATGTATTTATGAAAAGCATAACTTTTATAAAAATTTTCAATATTTTATGAGTTAAGAAGTAGTTAAAAGTACTTAAAAAATAATATATTTTACATAAAAAAAAGATACAATACATTCGCGATTGAACGTCACCGCGTCGCTAGAACGACAGATTCAGAACACATAATTCTTTTTTATCTTTGGAAGTTAAATCCCACCACGATAAACGTGATCGACGTACCGAGTAAATTTCGCCCAACAGCATATTTCTATAACATTAACGATATTTGTCTTATTTATTAAAAAAAGAAGGATTATACACAAAATGTAAATAACGATATAAGAAAGAGAGAAAAGAAAAGATGGGCTATATAAAGAAATTCCATCCCTTGACTCCACGATTATCAACGGTGATAATTTTCCACGATTTAAAGCACAACGCGGCGGCGATATTTCGCCGCCGGCGGAAAATACGGAATTCTGCGGGACATGCCCCCCGGGATGTGCGGCTGACAGCCGCGGCAGTGCAGCGTCTCGTCGGGACGCGGTTGTTCCTGGAACGCGAACGCCTGGCGGCGCGGCGCGGTGCGGCGGCGGGATCCTTATCGGCCCCGTAAAAGCACCGATAAACATGCGCCGAGCGAACGGCTGGTGCCCCCCGCGCGATAGGGCGTAGGGCCGCGCGCACACTGGCCTAGTCGAAGGCAGGCACCACGTGCTGCCGCTACCAGACGTATAATCGATAGTGCACTGCGCTCTCTGTGCCACCGGCGGTCAATCAACCCTCGCGCGGTTCGGGGCCGGCCGGATGTGTGATGCGCTTCGACGCTTCGAACGTATAAGGTGCGACCTGTCGAAGAAAACGCGGTCATCGCCCCAATCGTCCGCCCGTTCGAAATGATGTCCCGGACATGTGTGTGTGTGTACCGTCCATCCCGCACGTCCATCGCATCGGCTACCCCGTAAGTTCCATCTTCCGGAGAACCGAGAACACCGCGCGCGCGTTCGCTATTCCATTCCGTCCGATATATATCTTCCTCATATTTTTTGTTTCTTTTTTTTTGTGTCACCCTCCTCCGCGCCAGTTATTCGAATTTACGGTTCGTTAGACTCACACGTGTGTCACGCAAAATCCCAGCCGTTTTGAACGTGAACGTGGGACCGACCTTTTCCCTTGCTATAATTTAAAGATTTAGCATAACTGCAATCATCGTTGTCATCAATGTTGAATATCTCAGCTTAACGTGAAATTTCCCCCTTCGGGAGGGGGGTTTTTTGAAGAAATTTGATCGGTGAGGATTTTTATTTTGCAGCGTTATCTTCGTAATAAAAAATAAATCGAGACTTTCCTTCACATTCTTTATCACCACCGATATTACATTCATTAAAGATTCTCATTAAAAATGTAAAAATGTAACGCTATGTGTATTATCAGCTACAATCTATATCGTGTTGAAAAGAAGAGTAGTCTTTCGAAGTAAGAGCAACTTGAAGAAATTGGACCGAGGTGAGGATTTTTATTTTGCAGCGTTAAAAGGTATCTTTATAAAACAAGATTTTTTTTCCTCGAAAATGTTACCCCAACATTCATTTCATTAAAGATTCTCATTAAAGTGGAGATGAGACGTTATGCATATTATTAGCTGCAGTCTATATTGCAGTTCGCATTAGAAAGGGAATTACCGCGGTTAATTAAGCTAAGCTGTCACTGTTGCCGGCCCATAATTACTCGGATAGCACGGTGACACTTTCCTTGTTTCGAGCAATCGGGTGGCACGCTTATCGCGAGCCGGGAATACATGACCGTCACGATGTTTCGAACGATCGTCTAACTGTTGCAATTTGGTACACAGCTAATTGCAATTGTAACAGCCGCGGTTAATAAAACCGCGGTTATAAAACCGACCGTGTTTGCAGCAGAAGCTTTTTAATACGAAAACATTCACGTGGCGATCGTATAAAAAACGTACTGTCGCTGTTATCTCGTTAATTAAGCCGAGAGTGCTTCGTAGTAAATGCAGCACTTTCTTCAGATTTGAATTACGGGCGTAGCAACAGTAACGAATGGAGTAAACTGAAAAGTGAGTAACACGATTCGACTCGCTCCGAACAATTCCGACAGGTAGGATTGTATTACGTCGATGCACGACGACGCAGTTAGAAGAAAAGACTGCAGTCTCCTAAAGCCATCTTGCAGCAAGGTAACCGTGCAGTTTTGCGAAGAAACGAGAAGCGTTTCACATTTATAACGATTTACTGCTCGAGTTTGAACTTTAACTAACGGTCAAGGTAACGGGAATATTGCACGCACGTGTGCATTAACTTTGTTACGCAATTGAATCAGTGGTCTCGAAAAAGACATGGAGCTAATTAGCAATATTGATCTATCTGTAATATAACTAAGAAGGTAATTCATAGGTTACAACAAACATTACGTACCGAGAGCCACAAAAATCAAACGTCAAACGATTTTTTTCGATTTCAAAATGCAATAAGGTTCCTGGTTCACGATTTCCAAACCAACGATTCGTTTATTATTCACACGCATATTGATGTATTAATATTGGAAGACGATAATACTTTACTTTTGTAAGTATGCGATATGTATATTTTATTTAATTACCTCTTCATTGTTTCTTAAATTACGATATGTCGTGATAAACTACATAAATCGTATAAATAATTATTAAGCCAATCCTTAATTAATACCATATGGTTCAAATAATTTCAATTTTGAGAGAAACTTGAACATTTCTTTCTTCTTAAGAATGATTTCTTTGTAATAGAAAGATCATAGCCTTGATTCTTTTTATTTTAACTTTTTATTAATTTATTATTATCATAATCTTATTTTCGTTGAAATAAAGTATCCTTCGGAATACGAAGCTAATCCTTAAACCGTATAAATAACATTCGTCTCTTTGAAATTTTGTTCTTTTTTTTAGTAATTTACACCGATATAAGTTAACACGAACTCTTTTGCCATTTAAAATTATTAAACCAAATATACGATCCAAATTAACCTTCTACTACGTTAATTGACATTAAGAAAATTAATAGAGAAATTTAACGAATCATAGATATTGGCACGATGATCGATATAGTCGACGCCGACCTTTAACGGTTTAACATACCTCAATCGTTTTGTGATACTAATTATAAGACTATATTCGGTGGAGGATGATTTGGCGATATTCATTTTCCAGAAATATCCACCTTGCAGATTTAGCGGTAATTTACAATCCTGCTCTCAATTGTGCAATAAATATATATTTAATCGTAATCAATGCGCACACCGCGTGGGCTGTGAATCAATTAAAAGTAGTTTCATATCATATTACGAAGGATAACAAGGAAATGCACCGGGAAATCCTCACGTGGTATTTAATTAAGGACTTTTTCAATCTCGCGAATTGAATGTGGGTCGCGCGCACATTTCGCGAGTCGACGCGTATACTTTTCGACGCATCGAGCGGCGGATCAAAACAGCGCGGCCGATGTAGGGCAGAACCGTCACGGGGTGAACGGCACAAGCTCTCCCTCGCGCTTGGTAAGAACATCGCGCATCTGCGCAAACGTCGCGAGTGTTTGCCGGCGAAGCTCAATAATTTGCTGCTAACGCAGCGAAACTTCGCCTCCCTTCGAGCGGGTGCCGAACCGATCGGGATCGTAAGACGAGCCGATCGCGGCCATTAAGTCGTCGCTCAAGCAACAAAGTCGATTAACCTTCGAGCGGGGAAACTTACATGTGTTAACACACCCGATGCTATATTAATACATCAGCGGTGCAACCTATGTATCTCTAGATTGTCTCTCTCCCCCTTACGTTATTGTTAGCCCTAATAATTCACGTCAATGTAATTAATTGTGATATACCATATGTTGACTGACGAACACTAATTCTGTTGCAATGCTTTATTTACACATAATTTTTATTTGCACACTCCGATAACATCATCTGTAATAATGATTACCTTTAAGGCTTGTCTTTTAATAATTGCTAGAATTTTTCTCTCTTTTTATCTGCTATCTCTTCTGTTATTTATCTTTCTTCTTTATGTATTTGCTTTTTTATGCTAAGTGCCTTGAAAGAACTCATGATTCACAATGTTTTACTCTACACATACACAGTAGTGTACTGACTCGTAATCTTATAGATAACGATCGTCTATTAACTTTAAAAGCTGCAAACTCACTCTCTCTCACACACACACACATTCTCTCTCTTTCTCCGATCCATTTAATCTATTCCATTAAATCCATATATATATCGAGGATTATAATCGGCCTCGGGAAGACTCCGAGTTCGTCTCATCGATTGCGGTTCGTACAAACACTTCCGAAGTCGATTTTCCTTGCTCTTTGATCGTAAGTCGGGAGTCGGGAGCGTAACAGGCTGAAATAATTTCTACGAGAAACGATCCAGAGATAAACCAGCGCGCGATCGCTGTACTCGATCTGAGTGAGCTAAGTCCGAGATAATTGTGTATTCCGTCGGAAAATGCTGTTGTAAACACGGTATCGAGACGATCGACGTAAGGCGACGAGAAGACTTGCGGGAGAGCTTTCTGCGACTATCGAGGATGTATATTAAGCTTATATAGGGTGTAATTCTCGATGAAAAGAGCGGCGATTGCGCTCGCAGAACACCGCCCCGTGGTATCTCAGCTGGCTAATTAGCCGGTCGATCGTATATTTTGCCATACGCGACGCACGCATGATCGACACGGTAGACGCGGAAAAAAAATATAAGTAAGGGGTCGCGCGCAACGAAAGGAGGAATATCGGTGGTCTATCGACCGAGCGGGTAATTATACGCGGTCGATGTTAAGAATCCCTCAGAGACATTATAATACCTAATATCCTGAACATTACGCTACAGCACGGCACTATAGTGCCGTGCATCAATGGCGGATTTAAGGAATGTCGAGCATTTGCCGGGTGCGAGAAATCGTTGGGCAAAAGAATTCGTATTATATGAAAATTAAACCGAAGACAGACGGTCTCGTCTTTAACATTTTATCTTTAATTATTATAACGAGTAAATTATATGCTCTTGTGCACAATCGGTAGATTATATCTGAAGAGAAGAATATAGACTATATTGTGTTACAGAAAAAAATAACAATTATACAGATATAATTGTTGTTAAATGATATCTTTCATACACAGTGCTTTGCTAAATAAATTGTTTTATTTAGTCAATTGTTTGACGCGCGCGCACGTGGTGTACAGCTATTGTAAAATCCGCTACTGAATGTCATCCCCCGGCTTATACGCAGAAAATATTGAAAGAAGAAAATATCGCGCGTAAAACGTACAGGTGTTTGGACGGCTTTCGCGAAGGTTTTCATAAAAGCATAAAGGGAACAAAACACGTTCTCTGGCAGGTCCGTGAAATAAGCTTTCATATACTTTTTTCCACACGAAGGAATGCGAAAATGATTCTACTTGATGCGATACGTTTTTCATTTGTTTCAAGATATATTAACTCGTGAATATTTTGTTAGACGCTGGTTAGTAAAACGTCGCGGAACTTTAACTGCCACTTTACATTTTTCGGCTTTCCCCTCCCCCCCTTCGCGTAATTACGCCAATTTATCGCTGACCCACAAACAAACTCGTGAAATATTCACGTCTTTCGTGTTGATTTTTCCTACCCACACACAGTAGGCACTGGCGCGTATCCGTATGGATACACACACCAAATAACAAAATACGCATTTCGTTTTATGTGATCTACGTCCCACATTTCCACGCTGCGTCTGGCTAAAGACGGAGGTTGTTCTAAACTTCGGTCAGTCACCTTTACCCCAAATACAGCTTCGCTGTCGATAGATGATAGTACGAAATCGGTACAGCTAAACCTGCCTCTGAATGCGATGTTCGCGAGCTTTTCGTCTCAAAACTCGTTGCGCCTAAAATAAAAAACGCTAAAAGAGAGTACTCGTTACATTAAAAATAAATCTCTACTAGCAATAACTGTTCGTGTGCGAATTGTATCTCCAAACGGTTTTTTTTTTAGAGATACTTCATTGGAAATGCACTTGTTTTTCACTTTTCCAGCACCTGTCACGTTTGCTTATTGCTTATTTGCACTTATGTGACGCCAACAAAATGTTGTTTAATTTATGCTCGTGTCGTTGGATATTCTGACACGATTCAGATTTAGTAACGAATCGGAATATCTACTTCAATCTTTTTTTTTGTTGTCATTTATGAGATTTAATCGGGAATACTTTGAAAGTCAAATTGGAAGTATCTTTTATTAATTAACCCACTCCTTGATTTAGAAACTTATTTTTTCTATAAATCGCCGGTGAAACTGGCCGCTTTTGACGCTATTACATACCGGGAATTGATCGAAGAATTAATTGTATAAGATTGAAATTGCATAAGTATACCTATCGAAATCGGTCATTGTGTCTTCTCCCGTTTAAGAATTAAAGCGGATAGTGCCGGGATCAACCACTGTCTCTCCGCTCATCGTTAAGAGAGGGCACGTTAATGTGGGACGTGGAACGGTCAGCGTTTTATCGTCCACGCGTACCCCTTTCCTCCCGATTGCGATTACCCCTTATCTCACGGCGAGATATTAGGACGCAAAATCGAAACAGCGAATCGACCGAAGGGGGTACGCGCGAGAACGAGGGAGAGAGTGAGACGGAGGCAACGGGGCGGAGGCAGCAACAACAACAGCGAGGGGTTTAACTTTAACCCGCGAGGAGGAAGAGACGGAAGGTGGTGGAGGGTTGCGAAGCGCAGGCGTTCGCACGCTCCTGCGCATCGTTACCGTTGCTGCTGTATACCGCGATGCGACAGTCATACGTGAAGCGCGAGAGCGGGAGGTGTTCCACTCTCCCTCTCTCAAGTCTCTCAGTATCGTTTTTTCTGAGGAAAGCTTTTAGGTATTGCGTGCAAGCCCGCGCGTCACGGATCCGACGATCGTTTCGCGTGTCGCACCCCCCCTTTCTAATAGCCGCACGAGCGTTTAGCCAGACACCCTCGCGCTCGTGCATGTGCATGTGCACGGGCATAAATCCCCGTGTACACGTGTATACACGTACGCGCGCTCGCGCGCGCGCGTCCCGTGTGAACGCTCGTTACCGCGTCTGCGACCAACGCTCCGCGCGCGGTTCATCGCGGACAAACCTCGCTCGCGTTCTCCAGCCCTCCGAGGGAGACTCGAGACTCCGTCGAGATTCGACGGAAGAGCTTCAGGGTGAAATTTCAATTTCTCGTGCCCGCCGCGCCGCGCGGACGAGGGAAAGACGCGCGATCGCGTGAATCGCGCGCGATTTGACATTCGACGCGGAGCGACGCGCGGCCGCGAAGGTGTCGAAAGAGAAACACGCGGTCCGCCTCCCGGAGGCACCGCGACAAGGGTGAGGGTTGTTGTTTCCGGTGAGCGATGTTTCCTCTGTGACGTCGTGAAGGCGAGAACGGGTCGGCGCATTCCCCTCGTCGCTGGCGACGGTGTCGCGAACCGGTCGGTGCCACCGTCCGACGTATGCATCGAGGAGATGCATCGCAACATGCCGCGAATGACGTCTCTCGGCCGTCGCGACGGATCGACGCGTTTGTTAAGAACTGGATTGAAAACTGGTAGAAAAGGTAGGAATACAAGATGAACGAGGAGAAAAGAAAAGCTGCCGCACCGTGATGTCTCGTAGGACATTTTAATCCTTTCCGGAAAATCTCCACGCATGTGTGATGACCAATATAACTTACGTCTATATATTGTTGCAGATCCAAGAGTGTTATTGTAGTCAAAGCAGGACTTCTTATACGTTTCTTTTGCCATTTTAAATCACGTCATTTAACACGATATAATTTTTAATACGATTAAACGATTAAATGACGTAATTTAACATGAAAGAAACATGTAAAAAGAACTTGAGTCAAATATGTCATTTTTAGACGTTTATGCGTGTAAAAATAAAACACTTGGATTTGCAGTGCACTCTGTTGAAGAGATGTCTGGATAAAAATGTAAATTGTATTTATGGTACTGCTAAGTGACATAAATTATATAGATCACCCGTTTTAATTAGTACCGATAAATTGGGTCAACGCTACGTTATATAGGAATCTCATATTTCTACCTTTTTTCCCATTGTCTCGGGCGGAAGGGGATCCGGATAATGGGGGATTTCCGAAGATAAACGCATAAAAAAACCCATCCTAATGCTCATTCATGACAATTGGACCGCGAGGAACGAAATCCTAAAGCTAAATTCCCGCAGTTTACGAAAATTGACCTCTCGCCGCGGTTACATCGGTTTCAATTCCCGGTTACTAACCGCGTGAGCAGCTTGTTGTCGAACGCGGTGGCCGATCGAATGTAGGTCGGGACGATGATGCGAGACGTGCCTGGGCCGAGTCTCTCGGCCGAAGCCGAATTTCAGCTTCGACACGATCGCCCCCTTTCTCTAGCCGGAAACTCAGACCGGACGTCCAATTTCTTTCAAACTCGAAGTGAGAATCCCGCCCGTATAGACGCATCCGTACGTGTTCGGCGTGTCGAAGGAATCCGATAACCTTTCGCCCGACAGTCGAATAATCTTTGCGAACTTATATAGGTACGCATTTAGACGGATGGATCGGCAATGCGCGCAATTCTCGTCCGCTCCCGATTGAATTGGGCGACTTTCAGAAACGTCAAAGCCGAACGAAAACTTCGTAATGTATGAAATGGAATCGCTCGCCTGGCAAAGGCGCGCTAAATCAAAATCATATTTTATAAATGCGACATGGGAATATTTTTCAATAATGAGAATTCAATGCATTTCAGAGCTATACTATATAGCAATAAATAATCGCGAAAGAAACAGTTATTGGAAAACGATGCGATGTTTTACTCCCCAATGTTACAATTATTCTCGAATTAACCCTGTTCTTATCGACTTTGAAAGCATTGTTAAAAATGTCACTTTTTAACGTCCTAATAAATGCATATAAATATATAAATACTTAATAAATATATTTTAATTTTCACAAATAATTGAAATAATTCTTAAGATATATACCAAAAATCTATTTCCCGAAGATTAGAAGAAGAAAAAAAACTTATTTTTTAATGATTTTGCTATAAATTTATGTTTACAATGTTCATTCATAAATTATGCATACCGTTTGAATGAGCGTTTTAGATATTTGAATAGAAATTTGAACACAAAGAAAGGTCAATTTTGATCGATCGATCAACATTGTCGTTATAAATTTTAACCTTATTAGAAAAATAACGATAGGAAAATAATGAAAAAGAGAGGAGATGTATGTGTCAGAATGTATGAGTTTCGTTTTAACGTACTTTTAAAACAATCCATTTGATTAATTCGATTAATTAAATCTGACGCGTATCTTTTCTTCACTTCATATTCTCTCTTTCCCCTTTTCTATATTTCTCTCTTTCGCTTTACTATTTGCTTTCAATTATACTTGCTTTAATGCAAACGCATTTGACGTCCAATTTATATGCAATGCATTTCTGTTTGACGCTCGAAAAGGACTCTCCTCGCAGAACATAATAATATCTCCGTCGCCTCTGTTTCCTGTCCGATAAATATCTCCCTTAATTCCCGCTCATTCTCTAATATACATTTCTCTTCCTTGCTCTCTTGACTCTCTTCCCTCTAATAGATATTCTTCTCTACTAAGCTTGTCTCTTACTCTCATTCTCTCCCGTCGCAATGCGATTAAATGCATTTGAACTTCAAACCATAGCGCAACCGTCCAACGTAGCACACTGTACAACCTCTATAACCTGAATTAATTAGCAGCGAGCGTATATTCGTGATATTCAAGGCATTTGAATTGCTGAATTCCGATACTTAAATGTACGAGCAAAAATATGCAAAAAATATATTATTAAGCGAAGTAATACTTATAATGAGCGAAAATGTCAATATTTAAAAAGGAAGAAAAATATCCGATATATTTTACGATTTTTAGTATCTGTAATATTTTTATAATATGTTCCCAAAGAGAAAAAACGTGTGCGCGCGCGCAAGAGAGAGAGAGAGAGAGAGAGAGAGAGAGAGAGAGAGAGAGAACTGTGACATCGTAGCATCTGTGAAATATAGCGTGCATTTTTCATTGTGAATACTGCAAACTTATGTAATCTCTCTGTCACTTTTAAAGTTACATGCAAGCTGCCTGCAAGTAAATGTCACGCGAGTCAAATATCAAGAATTGACTTTCATTTGTATACAACTTATCACGGTGTTAGTCCGTCTACATGTCTTTTTAATCTCGCTATAAATTCTCTGTCAGTTAGACATATGAGAACTGTCACGAAATATTTACAATTGTACCTCGTACCTCCATGCACCTTTCACCATTCACACTATATACATCGTAAATTGAAACTTTAATTTAAACATTTTCATTTGTTCGACGGATATTAGAGAAATACTTTTCGCACTCGCCGTAAACAAAATTTTCAGAAAACGTCCCGCAAATTATGTATCGGTTGACGCATGCATGATGTGGGTCAAAACCATTCAACTATTCAACTTGGGTCGCGATAGATTTTCTCGAGTTATTATGCAGAACCTATCTTGGGAATATTTGAGCAATTCAAATGTCATCTGGGATCTGCCCTGGTATGAATTTCAGATTAAGATAAAGAAATGATGTGTTATATTTAGCATTAGAAACAAGATGGTTTTACTAATCTCCATTCTCATCTACCCCGAAATTATGGAATCTAGGCACGTACATACATACCTAGCCCTCCGTGTGGGCGTAAAACAAGCTCTATATTCGGGAAAGAATTCCGACTACCGATGAATTCGGATTATTGGGGGTTGCGCCGTATTTACGTTTCGATGATAGGCAAACGGGAACGTGGAGGTCGTGGCAAACGACTCATCTGTCGAGCGCGCGAGAATCGAAGCGTGTGAAAGAACATCGAAACCGTGACCCGTTTCGATGATAACGAATCACCGATTCGCGGAGGTATGCGTGGCTACTGCGTTTTGCCAGGTGGCCAATTAACGAGATAGTTCTTTTGCACCGCAGTATTTTATATATACCGTATGCCACAATCCACATGTATTACGTCAAATGAGAATGTTCGAACATTCAGTGCGAAGAAACTGTGACTTATCGTGGCAATTTTTAACCTTTAGCACCCTTTCGATAAATTCAAGTTAGTTAAAATTAACTGGGAGTTTTAAAGTTCTAGAGACAACAGAGCCAGGGATGGAAAAGAGATAAATTGAAAAGTTTGAGAGGCTCGCCGAAGAAGAATGAGCTAAGTCTATCATTGCAATGTTTTGTTTTAAATATGGACTCGCGCATACAAAATGAGCCCTACATATTGTTGACTCTTATTCTACTTACGCTGTGAATTCTTCGCTTAATTTTAACCAACGTGTATCAAAACGCCGCCGTCTATAATGGTGGCTATAGTAATATTCTTTACAATTAGACTCGGTTAAGTAAATTTTTTCTCTTCTGTTTACATTACAAATAACTCTACGCTATATACAATTTGAAAAGTTACAGCAAATTACTGAAGCTTAATTCACGTTGACATTACAACTTTAAATTTACATTGTCATGTATGTATTTAACATGACATATTACTGTCTAGCATATGAGAAATGAATTAAAACCGATTTAATTTCAATAAATTAACATTTCGTGTTATAAAAACAAAGAAAAAATGAATATCACGCCTACGTCGTCACGATCCTATTATACATACGAACAAACGTAGAGATCATTTTCGTGTTTCCAACAACACGATCTGAAGCGCGATTGTATCAATTTCAATTCTCGATCCGTAACACACCGTGTCAACGACAAATCTTCACTTTTCCTGGGTGCCAATCATCGCGCTGGAGCATCACGCTTCTTCTCGTGAGAAGAATCGCCTCGCGTTACCTCGGTTCAACGTAGCGAAAACACTTGATCGTCCAAGTCGTCGGCACCAACCGCGTGCACCGAGTTTTCCACCTGGTCTCTCTGGCCGATGGAAAGAGATAGAGATTATCCAGAGAAGGGAAGGGAGAGAGAGAGAGAGAATCGGATAAAGTTTCTTCTTTGTGACGTGAGAACGTCGAACAGTTGGGAACGAGGGGAGGGGGGGCACGAAGGGAAAGAGGCACCCTATCCTCCTCCTCCTTCTCTCTCCCTCTCTTTATGTAGGTTAACCAGGTCGATCGGCCTACGTTCCCTCGTACCATATCTTGCATCATCTCGACCTACCCCCCTATTCGTCGTCGTAACTTCTCTTGCACACTCTTATCCCCGTTATTGCCCCCTAACTAGTGGCAGATTTATCGATATGCAATATAAACGCTAGTTTAGGTTCCGACCGTGCTATACAAATTGTTGTACTAATTCACTGTAGTAATTAATAGGTGTTTTATTAATTTATTATAATCATTAGTATTATTATTATTATATTAACATTATAATGTAATACATTTTATTATTTATATATATATCTGCAACTAGTTTATGTATAATATTTATTGTATATAAACTCACAAAAACCGATATCGCATAATATTAAAAATTTATGAAAATTAATTTCCTATTGATATTTAATCACTTAAATTTAACCATTAAACGTGTTTCTATTTTTTAAATCAATTCAATAAGCTTTTATCAAATTTGTATTCAAATATTTTGTTGTTTTGTCTTAATATCTGGAAGAAGCTTTATATTCATCTTTTAGGATTACTTATATTCACATTTATATTTACTGTTTTATGTTTGTGTATTAATTTCCATATTTATAGTAATATATCAATCCATAGTCATAGATATTTATTTTAATTTCTTACACAGATTTTGTTAAAAGTTATTTTCTAGAAATTTAGAACTTGCTTGACATTATCTTAATTAATCACAATTAAGAGTGAAAGAACTAAAAGTTAACTTTTAAGGCAATTCTGCTAAAAAAAACAATTAATACTGCCTACACACTGTTTAATATAACAGCTTGGAAAAATCTTCTACAATTTGAAAAGGTCACGTCAATTACATATTATACGCCTTCAAATTGGATGCTGTTGCGGTCAGCGTGCAGCGGTGTGACCAATGCTGCAATACTGATTTATCACATTGAAGTAGATGTGAAATACAATCAAACTATTTAGAGAGTTGCATGGAATTACCATTGCAGTTAATTAAATAAAGGAATAGTTTCGTTTACATTACGTCGTACCGGTGCATATGCGGTGTCCAGTTAGATTTTCGCAAAGTTAATCGAAATTCCCACGTCAATCCGAGCGTGTTACGTCTCTTGGAACCCCCTAAGCCTCCTAAATTCGCCCTTACCACCCGACGACCTAATCACTCGACTTCCATCACTCGCAGCTCCGAGAGATATTCTATCGCGATGTAATTTTCGTCGCACAAACGATCAGTTCCGATATTAATCCACCGATTAATCGTCGCCACCTATACGGAAGTTAATTGCTATCCAGATTTGTCACGTTCGACGTGCTCTCGTGTAGGCCGCCATCCGGCGAAATCGAACCATCATATCACGAGAGCGCTCGAGCGAGGAAAGTTTCACATTTGAAAAATGAACCGAGTCGCTTCTGGCGACTATGCTGGCACATCGAAACCCGTTCGATCAACAAGCTCGAAAATACAATCAGATATCTACGAGTACCGAATCTACTCACGTGTAATGGTTAACGTTATATTTGCCCCCCTCTTCCATGAAATCTACTTTCAACAATAACGAGTTCAATTGGAATAACATACAATTTCATAATATTTTTCCAAACTCGCAGTAATTTAAAAGCTAATTACAATGCAGAATTACAGCCTAAAAGATCGATTAATATTTATTTTTAAATTACGACGAAGAGTTATAGTCACGCTTTTAAAATTATAAAAACAATGATAAATTTTATTATTGGAAAATATTGCCATGTAATGAATATATATGCTGTCACGGTAATTGTGATATATAGACTGTTGACGCGGCGTAAAGAAGCCTTATAAAGGAAGAACAATAAAATGGATCCGCGCATTATTAAAAAATATTATGAAATTCAATTAAAAACTGTTCTATATTCCCGTCATTATTCGAAATGAAACCTATCTGCGATAATTTAAAATCATTGGAGGACAATATTGCATAGTCGCTTTTACGTAGATTCGAATAATTATATATGTTAATGAAATGCGAATATAATCCCGTACGCTATTTCAATATTAGCAAAATTACAATATGGGGATTTACAATATTTATAGCTCGGAGTTTCAGGTTACTTTTCATTTACGAGTTCCTTTACCAATTGGCGGTCGATTCTATATAATTAACCGATATATGTTCCCGACATATCATATATCATTTGCATTATATTATACAATATGTTTATATATATTGCACTTCCCCTCTTTCCGTCCCGTTCAACCAACGACTTCATTTCGGGCCATGTGTTCGTCGCGTTACGCGACGCGAAATCAGGCTTAGCCGATGAGAAATCCGTCATCGTCGGAGAAGCGTTTTCAGAGAAACGTGGCCGTATTATAATTAATCGATGCGTTTACTCGGACGTGGGACGTGGGGAAGGACGTGCGACTGTGTGGGTAGTGCGGGTATACGTGTGCCCGTGTACACGGCATCGCACTCCATGCGGCCGTAATATCCGGAAAAGCTAATTCACCGTTTATATGACAAATGGTGCTGAAAATATTTCCGCGCTTTTCACGTTAGGTGTATTTAACGCGTATCCGATTTAGACTCCGGCGAATACAAAGCCGAACATCGACGAGAAAATATAGCGCGGCCCGTTAGCTCTATAAAATAGTTAACACGGGGGTTAATTCGTTGTGGCGCGAAATAATTTCGACGATTGGACCGAAAATAGGATTGCACGGCGCGGCGGATTGAAGCCGCGCGTTCGCATAGCGCATCTTTTTTTCCCGCTGGATTTTGATACAATAAACAATAAACGATCCGGGATTCTGTCGACAGTTAAAAAAAAAAAAGCTTTTACAAAACAATAGCCAGTCGTAAATCTCGGCTATACATTTTCGAAACTTCATGTCAAAGTGGTTTCCATATTGTTACAATGAAATAGTGAGTGTTTTGTTTTTCCTTCGACGCTGCCACGGCCAAACATTGCCCAACGTAATAACCAATCTGCGTGCAGTCTTGTACAAAGCTTTGTAAAATTATATGTTTATTTTTGTATACATGTCGTGTTTCGCGGGTTTGCAAAAATATTAAACCGTTGCAAATTACCCTGTCAAAACTATCTACTATTTGGAGGAGGCCGGGGGGGATTAAACTTATATATAGTTGCATTTACATACGTGCCGCTTCCTTGTTAAGTCTTGTTCCGATGCAAATATGAAGAGATGCCAGAGAGATGCTTTAACGAAGAGACGTAATAGCAATAAATCCAACCGCGATTTCGAAAATTGGGTGCAGAATCGATACTCCTTCACTTCGAGCACAAATTTGCGGATACCTTAGTCTCTCCATTCTCAATAGAGGGTTAACAGATATGTCTTTCCCGCCCAATTTATGAGCGTAATACGTTCTACCACGCCTGATTTACGAGCCCAATTTTTTTTCCCCCGAGGCACGCGTCATCGCACGCGCGCGCTCGAAAGTTCACATCCCCTCGAGATTTTCGATCGTCAAACGTGGGTATATATAAGTGGGACTGAATCGAAATTAAACTAAAATTCGAACTCATCGAAGCGAGACTTACGTAAAGCATACGTACGTAAAGTACAAACGCCCTGCCCTTTGTATCCTTCTGTTCGTCCCCTCGTCTCTCGCCTCGCCTCACCTGGCCCCTTTGTGCTCCTTTTACAGACGTTCGGAATTTTACGAAAAGGGAGAGAGAGAGAGAGAGAGAGAGAGAGAGTGACGATGCTTCGGGAGCACAAGAATATTTTGCAACAGAGTAACAGGGCTACGTGTACGACCGAGAGATTGACGGGTGATATATAAGGTAATAGAGAGGAAGTTCACGGGACAGCTTACTGCACGGTAAATGACAGCGTCCCGAGTTCGGTGCAAAACACTAACTTTACGATCTCTTCACTTGTTAAACGTAATCGTATAACGTCCATATTTTTATATAGAACGATAAAATCTCATCGCGTTCTATGGGTCGTTTGTTTAGTTAGAATTCTGTACAGATAAAAATTATTACTGAGATAAACAAAGTTGAAATATATATTTGAAAATAACAAGATCCTCTTTAATGTCAATCAATAAATAGCAATACTATTTTGACAAATATATTTGAAAGCTATTAAAAATTATATAAAGTTCTGTATAGCTTTTGCTTTGAAGATATTATAAAAGGTAAAAAAAAATGTGAAAAAATATATGAATCGTCGAATGGGACAATTTTGCTTTTACACTTAGTAATTTATGTATTAATATTTATATCGACTTTTAATTGCCATCATTTTTTATACTCGGCATTGATTATTGTACACAAGTATTAATTAAAATCATACTAAAAGTACCATTTTAATAAATCCTATAAAAAAAAATTACCGGAAACATCATCGAAAGCTACATGGCAAAGTATATTAATTCGAAGTAATTTTAGACGACGAAGTTTCACGTAAAAAATCTCAGAGAATCACGGATCGAATTTAAATTACTATTCACCATGCACGCGACTTCGGTGTTTACTTTATTCAAGGCACGTCATTGCGAGAGCTCGTTAATAGAAACTTTTTGCAGCTGCTGCTTTCGCTATGATAAATACTAACGTCGCGTCGAGTCGCGTGTACGGTAAGTAACTGATGTGAATCTAAAATGAAAATTGCCACGACAGCTCGCCGTTGTCTCGCATCGAATATGGGACCGTGTGTTTACCGTACTACAGATACGGTATTGCAAGAACTCTTGTGTTTCGTTCGGTGTGTAGGCTTTAATATTCGCTCGTCCCATGCGTCGCGAATTCTCGTTCAAGGCCTGCCATTAAATCACAGAGAGGGATCGTTATCTACGGCACGATCGAGGAGTTTTCCTGGCCGTATTGAAAAGTAATTATTTTTATGATGATTAGAGTAGTTGATTAATGCCACTTAATATCCCATGGATGAATAAAACAACAAACGACTTCCCGCTGTACTTCTATCACATCGTCGATAAATAAAACGTAAACGGTAGAAGACACGTAGTTAATGAATATTTTAATGGAAACAATTATCTAAAATCGGCTAAAACAGGTGTTAATGGGGGGTGTATCTATGATTAAAATAATCATACATCAGTAAATTGTCAATTAAAATAATCACTTTATTAATCAAAACTATGTATATATAATCATAAATTATTCGATAATTACAAAATAAAAGATTATTGACTTATTTATTGTACATTGATACTTCGCGATAAAAAATTTTTTCCTGCGTAATAATTGCCATCATCAAAAAACTATTCTTATATGCAGTTATGACAAAAACTCATCAAAACAACGTAAACTATTTATATAAATTTAAAATGAGGTTTACATATATTGAGAATAATTTTAATGTGTTCTCTCTTTTATCTACATACAACTAAAAAACTTGTTATTTATAACTAATAAATATAAATTTTATTTAAAAATAGTCAATCTTTAAAAAATATTCTATTAATTTATAATACATCAACAATAAACCTATCCTTTTTCTGATTAATGGCTAATGACTTAATTGTGATCTACTATTATTATCTTAACTTTAATCGTTTCCATTAATTATGACTCCTTATTGTTCAATGATCATAATTATTAATTAAACGACTCGGCAATCAATACTCGCGGATTGATTTTATTACACTTTGCTCAACTCTGTGTCTTAGGTAAGGGAAAGAAGATAAACGGGGTAAAGAGAATCGGAGGGTTGTAAGGGCGGAGGAAGTGTGCAATGGTGAATGTGGTGTTTGATAAGTGGCGCGGGACACAATCAGCGGTACGAGATAGCGGATTGACGAATCTCTCGACTTCCCCGCGGACGATCATCCCCGTGGCCAGTGACGGAGGGTGGATTTCGAGTACCCTGCTGAGGGATCGTAAAGAGAACGTGAGGAGAAGGAACAAGGAGGCGGCGCGAGGAGTAGCGGCGAAAAATCGGGAGCAATAAAAGGTCCTCGTGACGGAGGGGCTTCGCACGGCCCTGGCGCGACTGCGGCACTGTACCCCTGCGGGGGGCTCGCTGCCGAGCACACCGAATCCACCGTCCACCCCGGAACACAAGTCCCAAGTAAGCGCACATGAAAAATGCAACAATTCTTCGATTAAGCTTCATTTTCTTTATCTATTCTATATTTTATATGTTCTGCTCACGATCGTTGATTCTCCAATAATCAAAGTCATTTAAGGGTGTTCTAAAGAGTTAGTTAAAATGTAACGAAGTTGACGAAAATTTAATATCATATATATTGTGTATTCTCTTTTAAAGTTCGGGGCTAAATTTCAAATCGATTCACAATTTAGATAAAAAGTTATTAATTCTTGAATATCCGTTTTACAAAGGGTTTTACAGAGAAAAATGTAAACATTAAAAAATGTTACTAATATATTAATATTTTACACACAAGCAGATCATCAACAAACAAAAATATAGCAACAAAATTTGAAACGATTTACAATTTTTTTTGAAAAAAATAGAGTAGTAACAGTTATTTACAGTCACTAAATCTACGTTTCATAGATGTTCCGTAACTATTTATATACATTTTTTTGTCTTTGGATTCCTGGAGAATTAATATCAGTTTTTAATATTTCCTGCATACTTTTGGTTGGGACGGTATCTATAGAACATCCTTAAACTAACTGAAATAAACTCCAACAAAGCGAATCGTGATGGAAAGAAATAGAGGATTCCTCTTCAAATTCTTTTTTCTCATATCGGCGAATTCCAACAAATCGCTCCAATTGATTTTCGCGTGACGGATGACAAGCTACGAGGGACATCCTACGCGCGCGAATCCGTAAATCCGAACTGTTGCAGGGGTGTTCGAGGAGTCGTGAGTCGGCAGCCAGATGTGGCAGTTTGGGAAGTAACGCGGGTGACACGGGGGATACATCGCAGTCGCAGCCATTGCGGGGACAGCATGGAGCCGACGGCGGCGGCGGCGGCGGGCGGGACAGCGATCTTCTGTCGTCCGCGATCCGACGGTTTAACTTCAAGTCGGCCGGCGGCAGCCGTAGCTGCCGCACAGTGCCGAAAGTCGTGGTCATGGGCTCCAGCACGGCGTCCGAGACCACGATCAACACGAGCACCGACAGCGCCAACACCATGCTCACCATGGTAGGTAGGATGACAAGCGTGAATTAGACGCGTTTTATCAAACGGCGTTGGCGGTGCAAATTTGACTAGACGTGCAAATTTGATGAGACGTGGGTGGCCAGTATAAATACTACAGAATGCAAGATTTGTACACACGCCGAAAGTATTATATACGGTGAATATTACTTCAATAAACGTTATTAAAAACTAAATTAAAGTCAAAATTAAAATCAAAATTAAATTCGAGATTAAAGTTAAATTCGTGCGCATCGTCGCGAAATTGAGTTTGACTTAAGTTGACCAATCTATATTTACGAAATGTATTTTATTAATATCGTTATTACGCAACTCTATTAGACTTGAATGTACGTAGGAACGCTGATCATTATATTATTAATATTGACGTTGTAGCAGTGAACTACATTGCATGCTTTTACGAAGCAGTGTTAAAGTTAAATACATGCTTCGGTTACGAGTCTCATAAGCATTAAATATTATTACGTGCGATATTAAATAGTAATTAGATATATTAATTGATGAAGCGCACGTGCCCCGCGATATTGCATCGCAGTGCCGAAGAAAGTTAGTAAATTATGCACCGACACATCGATGAAACGCGCTTCCATGTTTGCTGTTTAACGAATCCGTACGGAGGAAAGTATATGTTCTTCGCGTTGGGATTTAATGGGTACCTTTGCGTGCTTAGTATTCATATTTTAGTCTGCGGTTAAGCGTGAAGCCAACGTGCGAGCCTCGTCATATACACTTTTTCGCTCGGGGCACATGGTACTTTAAATTAATTTTAAATGAATTAACAAATATGCCCGAGTTAAATGAACAATTACAAGAACCGGGTTTTTTCCTCGTAGGGCACACCTGAAGGGAGTGATTAATGCTCTGGATTCATGGAGTAACGAACGAACGCGATCATTTCCGAATTAAGCAATTTGAGATATCAAACAATCCTTTTAGATTACCAACTGTTTCGACGAGATATTCTTTCGTTACTTTCCACAAACTCGGATACATCAATCAATTTCTCGAGTGATAAGTGCTTTAAGGAAATAATCTGATTCCACGCGAAAACCTTAAACGTTGCACGCGAGGTAGTAATTTAATAAATACAGAAAATCTGACATATCCTGATATAGAAAATAGAAGGGAAAAAAGAAGGAGAAAATTAGTTTAGTTTGTGAGATTTCGTACAGCGTTGAATTTAATAAGAGAGATTTTCTGATGAGTTTAAAATCGATTTTTTAAACAAAACTATCGAGAAAATTTTTGCAATTTTTCCTAATTTTTATAATATTCTATATTTTTATTAAATTTTAAATTAAAAATGTGTTAAAATCTACTGAATATTAATCTATTAAAACATTATTATTTATCTATTAACATCTCTGAAGGTTTATTTATTCACTTATTTCATCATTCATACTTCAAGAGCTATTCACGCCTCGATATATATTTTCGGTAAGGAGAAATTATTTCGGGGTCTCGAACGCGAAATGTCATCGCTGTCAATCGCAGCAACTTTACACGTATATTTATATATTACATTATTTCATATGCTTATATATACACCTATATATTCTACATGAAATTAAAAATATCAGCAACTGTGTAACTGTAAATGTTGGGACGATTTCTGTTTTCCGTTCATAGGTAACGACGACAGACGGGGAGCAGCCAGACGACAGCTTCGATCTAATCGACGTACCGGCCGAAATGTCACCTCCCGCTACGGCCCCGTCTCAACAATCATCCATCCATCCCGCTGGTCATCGGGGGCATCCCGATGACACTATCGGGAGCAGCCATACCTCGTCGCCGGCATCACCTACATCACCGATCTCCGTCGCGGCGCCGGCGAATCAAACCACCCCGCCGTTACCACTTCCGTCGACGCCCACGACCCCGCTTTGCACCTTCGATGGGACCGAGGTCGCCGGGCCCTCGGGTCGCTGTATGCGCTCGAGACTCGATTCGGGTCAACCTGACGGTAACAATAAGACGACCACCGGTTCCTCTATCAATCAGGGACACAACTCAAATAACGGCGCCGAGGGCACGACGACTCATCCGCCGCCCACGCCCATGGTCCCCACGCATCAGGAGACCAGGTTTACCTTCGGCGGTAGCGGCAGGACCCCGCCTCTTCCGGATCTCAGAGCCGCGGATTTCTTTAGGTAAGTTTAACTGACTGTTCGGTGAATGACGACCCCAGTGAAACGCGGTTAAATGAGTGGCAGCGAGTGACATCACTGTGGAAAGTAGATTTTACGCTAACAATAAGATGAATTTTATGAAAAACTTCAGCTGGCCTATATTTTGAATGAGAAATATCAATGTTACAATGCAACGTAATTTAATTGAAATTTAGAAAATCAAAAACGTTGAGATGTCTAAAAAGTGCTATGTGAAATGTCCGGAAGACTCCCCTATCTTGAAATTAAAGAATTTTAAGAAAATTTATAAATGAACGAATTTTTTGTCTAAATTACATATATAACATATATTGCCTAGTGAACTACATAATCCGTTAGTTATATTTCTCTTTTTTCGATTTTAAATCGCTATGTTGTGCAATAATTTCCAGATTAAAGATTTCTATCTCTGCTCTGCTTCGGGCAAGACTGAGATTTCCTAAGGGAATCAAATGTCTCTTTTACTTCTGTTATCTTTTCCCCTTGGAGTTACAAAGTTTACGGCCAAGCTACGAACTACAAATTTTCTGAACTGACCGCCTGGGCTAAATTTTATTCTAAGTTTGGGGAAGATTTAGGGGACATCTTTGGTTCGGCTGTGAATTCGTCAGTCAGCTGCCACTCGCGTTATCGCGACGAAACCGTATATAATCCGGTTTGTATTTAGCACCCCCGTGAGAGGCTCGGTGGACGCGGGTCAGCCCAATTCGGCCGATACGCGTTCCTCGATTCGAAATCTGGTGGCCGCCCAGGAGAAGCAGAACACCAGGGCGGGATATCAGATCGATTACACGGCCAGCGGGAAAGTCAACTCGATTCAGGCGAACACGCTTGAGAAGGGCACGACCGAACACAGGCGAAGCCAGAAGAGGCCCAACATCAACGTGACGACCAATCCGCTCGATATATCGCTCTTAAGCGCGACCCAGCCGTGCAATACCCAGGGCTGTAACATTCAGAGTAGCGCGAGCACGAAATCGCGACGATCAGCGGGTGAGTCTCTTGAGAGTCTCTTCTTGTTTTCTGCGAAATAGTAAACCCCTCGGTACCACGTTTCTAGGTAGTTTCTTAAATGCGATGTCAAAAATTCGCGTTGAAATCGCGACGATGACAATAGACTATACGTCGTGACCCTCGTCGGAGATAAAAGGAAGAAAGAAAAGAATTCTCTCGCTCGTTCTATTCGCCCCACCAACGTCGCTCTCTTGAATTTCTAGGCGCGAATATATTTCTCTCATTCTCTCACTGTCTGCCTCTCTTCCCCTCTACCCCTCTTTCATTTTGATCTGGTTGCCGAATTCATATTCACAGTAATTTAGTTGATGAGCTTATGATACAGGATCCTACTAATGGCGATCGATCGCGCGTTCGTGGTTATCATTACGAATTGAAGGGCAGAAAACCAGCAACCTCGGTTAAGCATTGATCGTGAGCCACCGATTTTACTCTCTAGCTGCGTATACGTTACTTAACCGGGGCTGTCGATCGCTCTAACCAGTTAAGACTATCGATCGATTCTGCAGTCGAGTTGTTTAAGTAATTCCAGTTAGGGATTCGCTATCTCTAGATTGCGGGGCAGCTATACACTATATGATACTTATAATCTTGTCTATAATACATAGAGACCGTGGAAAGGTCTGATCAAACACGGAATATTTTATTGTTCTTATTAAAATTAGTTGAAAGCTGTAAAAATTAATTAAATTAAGATACCATACTACTAATTTTATTGTTAGAATATCACTCCATTGTCTCCTTTATCCGAAACCGTAAATTATTCTGCTTTTACCTCACGTCTTCGCGTTAATTTTAACGACATTTGCCCGAATAGAGGAGGTAAAATATGCCTAATCAGGCAAATTAGCGCTAATTGACATCGATGTGAATCGATCCCATGCGTTTGTAGATATATGTGTGCGTGGAATAACGCGCGCGTGAAGTAGAGGAAACGAGAGGAGACGAGAAAAATGACGGTAGCTCTAAGGAAATGAATTGATGTTCTTTTCTTTCAGAATCTCATCCACTCGTTTCAGCCATTCATTCATGGGTCAGGCTCTTTTTCCCGTTTTGCGCAATAGGTATTACATAGTCCGGCGAATAGACGATATAGTCGTTCACGTATCCACACCGGAGCGACCGTCGAAAGCGCATGAGACCTTATGCAATGACGTTGACAACAATGACGATGACAGTGATGACGATGACAGTGATGACGATGACAACGATGACGATGACAACGATGACGATGACAATGATGATGACGCATTAATGATAATATGTGTGAATGAGTGGAACGCGACTTGATAAAAGCTTTCTGTCATTCGGCGGCCGCCCTTTTTAATGGTATTGCGTGGATACAATACGGTAACACAAATGCGACTATGCGAATGCGCTTGGGCTTCTTCTCCTTTGTTCTCCATCTCTTGTTTTCGCTGCGTTTATCTGTCCTCTCGCTCTTCTTGCGTTGTCAATCAACTGCTTGCGCCTCTTTCGCGCGAATCTCAGATAACCAGCAACGGCAACGTGCGACGACGACAGCGACGACATTTATCGACCCTATGGGAGAGAGTAAGAAAGAAGCACGATAATGAATATTACGTTCTGGACGAAAATATTCTTGACGAAAAGTCATTCTCGCGAAACGGTCTTTATGAGACGCGACGTTCTTAATGTCGTAGTCGCGTTGTCTTGTTGCTGCGAAGTCTGCGATGATAATCGGCACCGTAGCCGAGGGAAATATCATCACCGGTGCTTTGATCATTAATTAAAAATCCGTTTTGAGTATGCAAAATACACCGACCGGCTTAGTGTGATTTCTGTCGCCGTCGTAAAACCGTTCGCATAAACACTAGTTAAAATGCACGGAGGATTAAAAAAAAAAGGACATCTTTTTTGTAAAAACAGATCTAAACTGATAGGGGCTCAATTAAACCTCCATTAATTTAATTCAATGCTTATGGGAACGATTGATAAAGGAGGAGGTAGAAACATGGAAAACTCATTACGCTATCAATCTGTAAGATTAAATGTAATTTTATAAATCCCGTTTGTTATATTCGTATTTTGAATTTTATGCATTTTCAGAAATACAAAATGAAATTATATCGTACTGTTTATTACAATAAAAAACATTGTATACTTTCTGAAAAAAAAAATTATATATTTCGTCATTATTAATTTCTACCTCTTCCATATTTCTGCTTTCTCTTAGTACTGTATGTATTACAAAATGTGAATTTTGTCGTTATAGATAGATGAATAGATAGACGTAGATTCATCAATGAATACCACGAAAAAAAATTAAAATCAGTATAATTTCATTGAGCTCATATTTTAAATGCTGCAAATATGAAAAAATGCATTTGCTACAATAAGTATTTTTATTCCTAATAACTAAATAATTAAAACTAAGTTTGAATGAGTTTGAATCCAATTCAAAATGTATTTCATGTGAAAAAGTTATCGTTAAACATTTTATATGTAGCTGTATTAAAAAAATAGAAAGTTTGTATTATATGCATTTTTCACTACGATGAGAGTATAGTTTATATATTTCATTATAATTTCTCTCTTTTTTCAAATTTTAATTAATATTATTCTTACAAATATTTATTCGGATACAAGCAGACATTTCAAAAAGAGTAAGAGTTTAAAAAAAATAACATCTAATTTTATCTTGACCAAGAGTGGACACGCAAAATTACACACGATCACGCATGACTAGATTTATTTTCGCATATTTGTAGCGTCGAAATCTGGAAACTCGTTAAAATATTATGCCAGTTTTAATTCGTGCGCGATATCTGCAACGCGATCGCTCGCTTCGGCTACGCCGTGCCGTTTAGCAGCGCGAAAGAGAAGACTCGGGAATGCCGCTTGCGACTCCTGCTATCGAATCACGCTTTGTCGTTTACCTGTTTGCTTCTATTCACTAGTACACTACACTACACGCCGCGAAGCCTGCGGGATCGCCGTCCTCGCTATCCGCAATCCCCCGCGTTATTATTCCGTCCGTCACGTCGACAGTGTCGGATGGAATCTCGGTAATTGCAATTGCGCGAGACTCGAGCTCTCGCAGATTGCAGAACTTTTGTTTAAACGAGAGGGGTTTCCGCGTCTTAAAGATGCCCGTTGATCTCTGCACAGGCTGGGCTGAAAATTACTACACCAAGAAAAAGCTTGAACGAGAAAAGTTTACGAAAGAACAACTATCATTTACGTAAAAGGATTTCTGAGACGATCAATTATTATTGTTGACACTGATTTCGAATCCTATTTGCTTCGAAAAGGAATTTATAAAATTCACTTCAAGTGCAAACCCAGTAGATGGTCGTCTATAAATTTATGGGTCAACCGTGATTGCCAATGAATTTCTTCGCGTTTCATTTTTTTTCACCGTTTTAAAGGTCATATGCATCTCGTTTAATCGAAATGCTAACACAATGTCTACATTTTATTAAAAAAAAAAAGCAATCACTTTAATATACTATAATATGCATGGAAATTTTTATCTTCCACGCATTTTTACGCTTTTTACCTTTGCACATCCGAGAGAGAATTGCGCGATCGATTCTGAAGGCAAGATTTCCTAACAAAAATTGAATACTATTATATTGAACAACGGGGCATAAAGCTCTGCAATCAACTCTGAACTTTAACTTCGAATTCGAACAAAAGTTTCATATGTCACGACGCGATTAACATACTGCAGAAATATAATACATTAATATTCAACGTTTCTAGGATTACCAAAAGTTTCGATATCAAATTTTCTTATCAAGCAGAATTAATATCTCTTGTTAAAGTAAATATCGAAATTAATTTCGAAACAATAAGCTTCGCTTTCACTTTTCACTTTATTTTCAATCTTCTCGTTTTTAGTCGTAAACAGTTGAGCAACTATTCTTGGAATTTTCCTTTTTGAAATGATATATTGATTCTAAATATTCCATAGGAACTATATAAATATAGAAATAATAATCAATTTGACTTTCTCTATGCTTTATAACTGTTTGTGAATAAAATAAAGCTAAGGAAACAAATGGCAAATAGAACGGCGTGTAATTTCTTTATTTAATCATCGAGGCTATCTAATCGTGACACTATCTCTCTTTGCTTTTTATCTAAAACCGCAGAAAATTTTTTGGAGTAGCGACCCTTAACCCAGCCTGTACACTCAACGGATAAATACACTTGAACTTTTCACAATGTCAGCGCTATCGAGATTTTACCCCCGTGTCGAAAGGATCGTCGCGAAGTATCATCATCAAAATGGTTTACGGGTGACGGCGGTTTCGTCGGGACAACCGCGGATGCGTCGTCAGGCACGCTTCACGCGTAAGCGTACCCTCTCGGCAATTTTGCCGAAGAGGGGAACGAAGAAGGGTGGCCTAAAAAGATTCCAGAACCGCATTCCGCGAAAGCGGAATGAGAGGAGATACGGGAACGAGGACGCGGGGACGAGGGGACACATCTCTTTCTCTCCCGCCGATTCGTGACCCGCAAGATCAACGAGCCCGAGAACGGGATAATGGACGTAAATTTTTCATATCCGAAAGGCGGAAGTGCCGGTGGCGGCAGCAAGCGATCGACCCAGGCGACGATCGTGGTGCAACAGCCGTCCTTGTCGCTGGACGCGCCCGCGGCGACGATTCTGCTGCACCCGGACGCCGACGCGAGGCGACGCGAAGAAAACATGCGGCAGCTGCTAGACGTTGCCAATACCCTCACCCTACAGGAGATACACGACTTCGAGATGAGGTGAGCAGAGCAGATATCGACCGTTGCTGCGGCACTTGCGGTTTTATGACACAGAAAACGATGCGCGATCGATATCGGTGATATAGACGATAAAAATTCAGGAAGACGTAATCAACGGGTAATATTTGATAAAATATTCGCTGTCTTTTAAAATTCTCTCCTCTCCCCTCTCTCTCTCTCTCTCTTTTCTCTTATAATACGATTACATATAAATATAAATAAATTTGTTTCAAAGAGAGACAGTTTTCTCTGACCGGAATTTAACCGACATCGTTATCAATTTTTAGCAATATGATATCATTATTTTAAATATTTCGGCGCATTTCTCTATCTCCGACAGTACTTTTAATAAAACACATTTTAGATAACATGGTCAACAAGATATCAAGATATTAAAAAAATATTAAACCGCTCTGCGCAGTGAGCTCAATAAAAATTTTTCTCTCATGTATTTCAAGTCATTTAGTATGCTCGCGGTCGCGATAAAAGGAAGTTTGCCCGGAAATTTTTTCGGAAGTTCTAGCCAGAGATATTCAATATTTATGGATTTATATACAGAATATCTCAGAAGGAAAAATCCATACTTCGAAAGAGCATCAAGCACTGTAGATAGAAAGATTTATAAACAGGTGTCCAGTTTCACATATGTTTCAGAACTATATTGGTTTAAATTAAAAAAATATATATGTATATGTATAAAGAGATATCTATATATTTTATTAATACGAATATTAAGAAAAGAACATCTCCAATATTTTTCAGATTTCAACATGTTTAATAATAATAATTTTTTGGTATTTTTTAAATATAAAACTATTAAAGGATAAAATTTAAACCAATACCTCAAATTAAATAACATTTTGTTATTTTGAACTACCATGTGTGTCGAAATTTGTTATTTTATATTTTATCAAACTCAAAACAGTATTATTTTAAGTCCATTGGTCTAGTTAAATTAACATTGTTTTAGTTAAATTAACGACATGTTTTGCGTAAGAACAATGTCGATCTATAGGAAGATTGAGTATAATTTGACACTACGACAGTGTACGACAAGTTCCGAGAAAGTTCGTTTTCAATCCAAATATTCTTCATAATTTTATAGCATATGTAAGCTTCATAATTTTTCATGATACTATTACAACAACTCACGAAATTAGTTGAAAGTAGTGTTTCAAAAAATTTCTTTAAAATTATTTAGAAATATATTACTTTAAGAAAGATTATTTTTATATTTCTTTAGTAATATACAAAGATATTATTACATTATATTATCAAATTTTATGAAACTGTTTTGAATTTTAAACAATTTCAATGATTTTATTTCCTAGCTCTGAAGTATGATTTTTTCTTCTGGATCTGCGTCGATATTATCAGATAGTGACGATCAAATAACCCGCAGATATGGAAGCCCTCATCATAGTCGATCACAGTCAGTGAAGGCTCCTGGCAGTCGCTCTTCCGGTCGGCCGAATTATCTGTGTCTTCCGCAACAAAGATCGCGAGTGGCGAGTATGCCCAACACCGGCGTGGAGGAGGAGTACTACAGACTACGGCACTTCAGCATCACGGGCAAGGGGGTGGTAAACCGGGGCGACTCCCTAAAGAGCCGCAGATCGCGCTCTAACAATAGCGTCGCGTCCAGCAACTCTAGGTAAGTTCAAGCATAGTTAATGGGGGCAAATGTTATAATTTGACAAACAATCTTGTGATATGAGCAGGTAAGTGCTATGTGTTCCAATTCTAAAACGTTCGAATGTTGGTAATCTCCAACATTGACGCAGAGTTATATTCGCCAAATCTCATAACTTCCTTGTTTAAGTAAAATGTGGAAATCGCGATATTTTTAAATATTTAACGCGTTATAAATTCATGATTACTAGCAAAATAGATTCACAGCTCTATATTTCTGAGTCTCTTACCGAGATTGCTACCAAAAAATAACGATCTCTACGGAATATTCTCGCGATGTATCTTCTATAGTATCCCGCAGCGTATACAGGAAATTTACTGCAAAATTGATAAGAATGTATTTTTGTTAATGCGGTGTCGATAGTAGTAGCGATATCGACACGATCGACAGTTGCACTTATTACTCTACGGTCGAGCGGTGATATTTGCGATTGTACCACCTCGTCTACTCTCAGCTCTGGAAGGAGAGTACCGTAGAATATTTCCGGCCTCTATCTCCGGTTCGTCTTCCGGTTCGTCGTCGCAGCGGCAAGTTGGACTGTCGCTCTAGATCGAACGCGTGAGTTTACGTGTGGCGTTGAAGTTACGTAGACACGCGCGTTGGACCTTAGAGCGTGGTCTTCAGACATCATACAAATATAATATACCGAAGCTGGGACCGGGTATTACGCAGTTGGCATAAAGAAACCTCAAGAGATATGAAATATTATTATTCTGTATTTGCCTTTTTCGGAAAATGTTCCACATTTTCGCATTTCGAAATAATATATTGCATTTTCTACATAAAATATCTTCCGCAAAATATACTTCAATTTGTATTTTGTATTTGTACTTTTTTATAGTATATTTATATAATCTCGCGTAATATATTAGAGAGAAAGAGAGAATAAAGACAGAATTAAGACAATTTGATTTCACATAATTAATTTCACTAACACCTTCAGAGATCTGTTATGCTTGTTACAGTAAACACAAAGTTGATTTAGTCAATAAATTGAAAAATGCAATTAATTAGAAATTAATAAATTCAACTTTTGTTATATATAATAGTTACAAATTACATTTTCTGCATACTCTTTTGTTTGAATAGAAAAATGTTATCTGATATTTTTTAATTTCTGTGTATGACGCTAGTATTTCAGAATATATAACAGAGCATATTTAATAAAGAATATAAAGACAGACGCTATAACGTTTTTTTTACGGAGATATATTTCTATATGTATATAAATATACTTAACACGAGACATTATTACGTCTCTTTAAAATGAGATATGAAAAATATGAATAATAATATAGTAATATTTAATGTAAAATTACTAAAATTTAATAATAACAGTAATATTTTCGATAAAATTAAATTGTATTAAATTTATATATGTTTGAATTTATTTGTATTATTGTCTATTTATAAGAATGTCATACATTTGTATGTTTTTATTTTTGAGAAAATTAAAAGTATCTTTCATGAAAAGGTAGGACAAGTGGAATCTAAATGTCATTCGAGAAATCCGCATTATGCAGAAAAATGAAAAGATGTCTGAATTCACATACAGCAGAAGATTCTGATAACTTCATCTAAACTCTGTGACAGAAGATTAAAATAATTGTATTATCCAGCCATAGTTATGTAGGTACCATATATTAAAAGGAAATGTTGAGAATATATTAAATGCATGTAAACTATTGGCAAACACGGACTATATAAGAGAGTTTGATTTCCCCCCGGAAAGAATATTTGTATATAATATATTATAAAATATTTATATGTAGCAGTGCTTAATATCGAACTAAGCAAATTAACGAAGCGCAAAGTATCAATGACTCAAGTAACGAGTCGTGTCATTGTAAGCGCTAATCTTATTACTCAGATTCTGCCGACCGAAGTGTGAACGTTGAATATTCACGCGCGATTGAATAAACCTGTTACGATACTTTTTCCCTTTCTAGACGCGACTACCGTGTTTGATATCGATATATAAAACGAAGAGTGAATATCGCATGGAACAAATTTCCAATGTACAATATGCAGAATATTTTCTAAAGTTTGTCGCAGGAATATCGAATTGCAGGAGCGTGTTCTGCGACAAAATCGTAGTTGACCTTTCCTCTGTGAAAATTTAAAACGAGGTGTAATTTCGAGTGTGCTTAACAGAGATGAGGGGCTAAAATACTTCAGAAAATAAACCCTTCAAGGCTTAACGTGTAAGAGAGATATTCTGTGTCTTACAGTTAATTAATTGCCCGTAGACTTTAATGAGATTTTAATTTGAAGCTTAGTTACTCAAAATATTTGACGTTGAAAATTTGGAAGTTAGGGAAAATACGAGGGGAGCATACGACCGATGAAATTTTCATCGAGATAAAATCAGTTTATATCTCTTCGCAGAAGAGGTTCTCAAAATTTCATTCGAATCTCACGAGATGACTTCTGCAGCAACACGCGTTGCGCGCGACATTTAGATTTATTACCTATTTAAGATACCTCGAAAGAAAGGTAAATTATACCACACGTACACTTGGCGCAAGACACTTCGTGTCTCTTGATTTATGTAATGCCAACATACATGTATGAGACATAATTGTATTTTATTACTTACAGTTAATATAGCAGTAATAATATAGAAACAAATAAATTTGGAATCTAAAGTAGATATTATATTTTCTAAAGAGAAAACAGTTACTGTAGTTTAATTTTTGTATAAATATATTTTGATTATTTTTTTTTTTTAAGTTTTTTTAATTTAAAGATATATTTTGATGAAATAATGCGCGAGATGCAAGAATTTTTCATGGGATACTTCCGCCTTAAGAAAGCAATTTTTCTTTTCATCTGATCCGGATTACTTGTGTCATGTAAAGCTAAGTATCTTCCATAAGCATTTATGATTTCTCATTATGCCTAAGAACTCCTTTGAGAGATTATAATGCAACTCAATTCTTTTCAGAACTTTTTTTTAGAATTTATTTAAATCGAACAATCTATCTAATTGTAAACCTCCAGATCTGTTTGAGAATGATGATCGTTTTATCCCTGAAATAATTCAGCGGATGAAAACTTGATTGAAAGTATTTTATAGTTATTATATATAGTTATAGTATTATAGTTTATTATATTTTTATTATAAATTCCTGAATGGCTAAAATATATAAAATTAAATATATATTTATATGGTATAATAATAATAGAGAAATAAAAATACATTTTTCAATTTTCCAATAAGATATGTATGATGCTTTTTACTCAGCTGTAGTATTATTACGAATCTAAAAAAATTACGTTCTAAAAAACTGAACGTCCGTGACATTCGTTCATTTTTGTGTCTAAGCAAAAAATCCCCCCCCCACCCCCCCCAAATCGTCGATCAAAAAATTTAAGTGCAGCATAGTATATCTTTCCTTATTTTCTTGAATTTTTTAACGAAATAAGTTTTGATTTTGATATAAATCGACGATGTAGCTTTATCCTGTGCTAATCTCAACACGCGCCTAGTCTTTCTTCTATTCGACGCAGCACGGAACACCTGACTGCCTCGTACCCAGGAACGGCGCGGAACTCGGCGGCGGGCTCGTTGGCGAGTTCGAGGGAGAGCAGCGCGTCTCAAGGTCCGGCGCCGTATCGCGTCCTTATGCTGGGCGCCCCCGCCGTTGGCAAGAGCTCGTTGGTGTCTCAATTTATGACTTCCGAGTACCTGCACGCCTACGACACTTCGATCGGTGAGTCGACATACACACAAGTTGCAGTCATCGCGACCGCAAAATCTACGGCCTACCGTACCCCGTCGTCCTCGTCCGACTACGGCCGATCGATCGAACGCGGCAGTCGGCACGCGACCCCCCCGTAAGAATCCCCGAAAGCCAGCCGGATCACAGAACATATATAATGAGCCGGATAGACTGGGAATGAACCGGAACGAAAACAAGCAGGGCGCTCTCCATTCGAGTTTGGAGTGTGATGTAATTGTTTTGTTCGAGCGGTCACGGAAAAATCCATGCATCACATGCATGCGCGATACAAAGCGGCGTGGAATGGCCCGGAATAGGGGCAACACGATGTTTTCGGATCCCCACTGTTTGATCTGCTGTGTGTGCGTGAACCGAAACAAATCCGATTTAAATGCTGACACTATATTATTTCGAGTTACTCGGAAGTCTCTGTACCAAAGACTTCACCCCGTACGAAATAAATTCCCACTCTCCACAAAATATGAATCTTTATTTATACAATTAAAGTAAAGCTGTTGCGAGTAGTGCTGCGTCAGTTTCACGAGGATCTTGCCGAATTATCAAACTTATTCGAAAACCGATGAGGAAGTTTGAATTCGGCCTGATTTGCACTTTACAAGTACCGGCATATTCCTAGTCTGAATTGCATTTAGAATGAAGGACGCTTCTGAAGTGACACTTAACTTAGTCTCAGACGTTTGTTTCCCCATAAAATCAGGTTAACTGTTCTGGCTTTATTTGTTAATTACTTAATAAGCTATTTAATATACATTTCACTCGCTCGTGATACCATCTCCGAGTATTATGGAACTTTTCGGAATGGATTTCGATCGGAATTGTTTAGTTATTTCCTGGATTTCGATTTTGCTTTCTAGGGAAAACGGAATAATTCCGATCGGATTCCATTCCGAAAAGTTCCATAATACGTGCCCTGAATTCAACTAACTTAAAATTTAAAAATCTAACTGTATTCTCGTTCACGTTGCAGATGACGAGTCCGGCGAAAAGACCGTCAGCGTGCTCTTGGCTGGCGAGGAATCGGAATTGACTTTTATCGATCACTCTTGTGCCGAAATGACGGTAAGTTTATTATACAGTTTATCTGTACATATCATCGTATCGCGAATTTTGCTAATGTTGACATTTGTGAAATTGAAAAACAAAATGTTATCAGAATTAGTATCGAGTAATAAATTTTAATTAAATGTTTACCAAGCAGAAATCCATTTTAGATATTTTATTTCAACAAAATTATTTTAAAAAAATGTGTAAAATAAAATTCCGCTCGGCAAAAATTTCATTAAATTATCTTATATAACATATAATGGACTAGAAATATAAAATATAGTCATATTTTTATCAAGAGAAGAGCAGAATGGTGAAGACAGTCGATGTGACTGACAATGAATTTAACAACAAGTCTCAGAAATTTCATAGTCAATCGCTCATTGATGCGCACGTATCATTAATGTCGCTAATTTTCCGTACCCCTGAACTAATCATTTTCGCCGCAAGCTCGATCTCCAACCAGCTAGCCAGCCAGTCTCCTCTCGTTTTCGTCGAACAAACGGATGAGGGGACCGCGCCTGAACCTCCGGTGAAGTGCTCTCACGACGACGGAGACGTCGTAATCGAGTTAACACGGGGGGGCGGACAGGTTGAAAGGACGGTCCGGGAGGGGCGCACGCGGTGTGTGCTTTTGTACCGCGGGAATTAAATTAAAATCCATTTTCCACGGTGGGCGAGCTGACGCGTTGGCGCGACGATACTCGCGTACCGCGCCGTAAATGTGGAACCCTACTGCATGCCGTGATATATATACACAGTGGCCTACGTCGGAAGGGGGTTGGTTGACTGTGGGACGGGAGGGAGGGGGGCGGGAACGCGGGGATAGAGCCGCGCCGCCACGCTTCGCCAGACAATTTCAATCGAATTTACCCTTTAATTAAAACGTACGTTCGCAGCCGTTCGCGTACAACGCAACTCGTATATCACGCGCGGTCGACCGCTTCGCCGATACGCGCTCGCGCGCATGCGGCCGATCTTCGCGTGTGCCGACGAAAACGGCGAACGATTGCGCCACGTTAATGGCGGTCGAACTCTCGAGTTCCGAACTTCCTGAATTCCCGCGGAATTCCGGCGACCGAAGGCCGTACCCGCGCGGGACGGCCTGATGCGCGCCGCCGTTATTCTTGGTACCGCGAAAGTCAAGGCTGGCCTCTAATCACGTTAGGCCGCGAGGCCGCGATCCTGATTTTCGCTGATAGTCCCGGAATTCGATTAGGTCGGCCTCTACCGAGTTAATGCGTATTTATTACGCAGATAAACTTATAGGGTAGCAATTTCTTAACACAGATAGGATAAAAAAAATTAAGATGGCATCTCTCCAATTGTCGATAATGGAGGAAATTGTCTCCTTAATTAAAAAACGAATTACATTTTATTCATCTTCTTCTTTATGATTTCTTAGAAATATATCTAGAACGATATTTTTATATATAAAAGAAATCGATATTTCGAGCTCAGGTTGCTACGGCATATCTGACATGTCCTAGATCTAACGAGTCAATTTTCATCAATGTATCCTTCAATCAATTCGAGATACCTTTTACCTCGACAAGAATGTCAAGAAATCGATAGTCCTTGTTAGATGGGCAATTAGAAATGATGTGATCGTGAATGTTTGAGCTACGAAATAAGAACAACAGAAACTAATATTGCAGTTTAATTTCAAGTGAACTTTAAAATAAGATCATAATTTATCGAACATAATTATTTAAGGTAAATGAATAGGGTAGACAAAATTTAAAATTTTTGAGAAAAAACGACTTCTTAAAATTTTTGTTAAAAAACCTTAACTTCGTATTGATCAAAAAAACTTGTAAGTGAACAGAGTAACGAGTTTAAAAGTATCTACATCATTTTTATTAAAAACTGAATTAGAAATTGCACTGTTGTCGCTTTGTCAGATGTGTCACGTAAATAAAATTGTACTAATATATTTATGAAGATAGATTACTGAAAAATAGATATATTATAGTGAAACAACATTGTGTATAAACACTAATTTATCAGCGGTTTGCGGTTATAATATGCATCCATTATTCATAACGTTAAACATATTCATATTAACTATTAACCATATAGCTGCTATTAAATGCATACGGTTACTTCGTTAATACCTCGAAATAATATTACATTGTGTGCAATACGTTATAGTTACGACAGAGCTAAGTTAAACATTTTTTTTAATTGAGTTGTACAATTTTAAGTGGATTTTATCTTAACGACGTTTTAACTCGCAATTTAGTTACCAAAGTGATTAATGTTGAAAATGGAATCGCAGGAATGATAGAATCTAATAAAAATCTCATTAAAGTAGATTGATTAAATAATACGCAAATGAGTGGCAATAGTCAGTGGATATCTTACATAGATACAACTCATTTATCATCTCGCAGCACATTCACATTTAATGCTTCAAACTGAGAGACGAAAAGTTAAGAAAAAATCTTTGGCGAAATCAAATCTTAGTTAAGGAAACATCCTCTATAAATTTGAAAAAGTAAGATGAGAGATAGAAGGAGAGAGAGAGAGAGAGAGAGAGGAGAGAATTTAGAGAGCAGTCTCATATTTATTTCGCATTTACGCGAATTCATTAACAGAGTTTACCAACAAAGTTAAGCGCAAATGAGGCAGCCCTTGATCTTATGTTGTGATTTCAGAGTCAAACACATTTTATTTAATCAATGTAAATACGTAAATATATGTATAATGCGTGATGTGTGTATCCGAGAGTGTTTTATTAGCTTTTGTTTCTAATTATTTCTCAAAATTATTCAATTAATTTTCTCAAATCATTGTGTAATTGTACTCCTATCTCTCGCATGTGTAGGAACTTGCGAAAGGAACGAGATAAAAATTCAATTATTGATTTTCCGTATGCTATTAATACAGTTCTCTTCTATTATTGCATTAAATGTAAGAAAACGTAGTTAGTAAATTAAATCATTTCGTATACACTTTGCGAAAGAAGTATTTACGAGATAAAGTTAAAATAAATCGTGATTTTTACTTTTAACACATCCATATATTTCCTGAGAAAATAGCTAGAAATCCTAATAATTTTCCAGTAATTATATTTTTAACTTATTTTTATAATAATTATAAAATACATTAAGATATCAAAATGTAATTGCATATATGCGAAAATTCGGTTAATAGATCCCGAGATATCCTTTTCATACTAGACGTAATTAACGTGGTTACTTTTTGCATCAACGCAACGGTGCGGGTACACGCGGCGAGAAAACTCCCAAATGGAGCAATCCTATCCAGACCTGTGGCCCGTCCGGCATCCGAATGCGGCGCGACACAGTCCGATTTGCGGTTTTTGTGTAACCGACCAAGTAAGAGCTACGGCGTGACGAGCTAACCGTAAGCTCCCGCGCGCGAGCTTAGAGGGGCTATAAGAAAAAGGACCTGAGGGAGTAACGAAGCGTTCTTCGTTCTCTCCTGCCTCCGTTCAACCAGGCGTGCCGCGAGTCATTGACGAGCATCGAGCCATGCCGCTCGTTCGACCGTTAAGTGGTCGATCCCTAGATATATTCGATATCACGAGGCATAGCGCGCCTTTGATACGGTTCAAGGTAATTCTTTCGTATAATCGTTCGCAAAATCACAGAACCCGTTCTCGTTGCGATCTTAACCTTTAACGACTGACTGCGCTAACGTGATTTAACGCTAATCCCTCCCCCCCTTAGCCGGACGAACTGGACTTTTATTTTTGTCAATAAAAAATACAAAAATTGGATTTACTTACATTTAATACGATTCGAAATATTTTAATATCTCTCCTTGTGTATTATTGTGAAAGTATACTTATGAATATTTTAAGTAATTGTTTCGGCGAATATTACGCTTGCTTTTATAAAAAGAAGGTCTGAATAAATCAGTTTTGTACATCTATGTTTATATTAAACAGACATTTAGGTCAGAAATATTACGGCAAATCACTAAGCCAGATAGAGCCGGGGGGAATCGTCCCAACTTAGTCTGGATATTATACTCCGTCTTTTCCAAAACTCCACCGAAATATAATTTAGACCCTTACAGTGATTTTAAGCCGATATCCCTTCCGTTTCGGAACTAAACGTCCTTTCGATTGGACTTTGTTACGAGCACCCATTACGAAATACAGTGAAAAAGATCGCCCGGAGATCACTATTTATTGCCTAGCATTTTCTGAGCGGGTGTTGCAATAAGTACTCGTAACGTTGCGATTGCAATTATTCCAGGAACTTTTACGTCATTCGAGTGGACAATAATGAACAGCGAAACTTGATTGCGCTTTGTAAAGAGAAAGATAGGTCTTTTTAAGTAAAAAGATAAATGCACTGATTTTTTAATTTTTCGATTCGACCATGGCAAATAACACAATAATATCAACCGACTACAATAGTATTAACAATCTCGAATTTAATTAAAATGATAAATCAAATAAGATCTTGTCAAAGTTTACCGCTTTATCGGGTATAACGTGGAATGTTTTTTATTTTTAAATATTTCCGCCGTTAATTGAAAATTAGTCGACTACGTCGACTCTTCAGTAAAAATTGACAAGTATGAAAAATAATATTTCCAGACAGAGAGAAAGAGAACAAATAACAATGAACGAAAAATGCAAGGACCAAAGAATTAACATCATTTACGCATTAATTATGAAAATCCAACATGCTAAGCTTCAAAATGTCAAATACCTATCATAATAGATAACATTATTCTCTTTTTCGATTCCTTCTCTTTAACTTTTTCCGGTCTACCGATTTCAATCGGAAACAACACGTATGATCTTTTGCGAATTTATGTCATCCATTGTGACACTAGAACATTTTTCTCTTTCGGCCCCTCGGCATTAACGATAAAAAAACCACGATACTTTAATAATGTTCAGGCACCATTAATTATACAGTTCTATATTACATAGTAAATTTTATTTCAACTTTTCTATCTGATTTTATTCCCTGCCATCACCATAATTATGCGCCCCAAGGAATCTCTATAGACATATTCCTCTTATATATAAGTTATGTCTAAAGCGTAATAGCAAACTTCTAAAGCTTGCTCCTATAATGCCTTGTTCTACAGAAGTTCTCTTTTATAATACCCATACAAAAGAGCGCGCTTCTTTATAATACATCTAAGAAAACCTTGGCTTCGTTGGGTTGAAAAAGGAAATAAAAAATATTTATTTCACTATTTGTAGGACGGAAAGATTAATGTGAAAATACGAACACATGTAGATTTTATTGGATTAATGGAATATGTTTGAAATGATGAAGGAATAGAATTTTTACATTATAATATTAAAATTAATATAACTAAAATGAGATAATAATTATATTAATTAACTTCTCTGTGGAAATTATGCGAACTTTGTTGATATATGAAATACGCGCGGTTGTTTCATGCAATAGTGTATCATAAATTGGAAATAGAGACTGTCAAGCTCCATTATGACCATTAATATTAATATCCACTATGATTAATATCTACCCGGAAAATTGCATTGCGTGTTTGAAGCTTTGAAACAAAAAATAGATTATGTTCTACCACAATATCCGCACATATGTTTTTTTTTACGTATTTTAAGATTATCGCAACGAATAAATCTTTAAATAAAAGTAAAATTATTAAACTGGCTTTTTGCTACAAGATTATAATGCAATTAAAATCACATTTTAGTTGCATTATAATCTTGTAGCAAAAAACCAATTAATGATTTTATTTAAAATGTGATTTTAATTGCGTGTGCGTAATTAATTTGTCTGAAAATTATACGAAGATGTCGATGCGGAACGGTTGTTTCGTATATGACGATCAATTAATATACTTCATAAATAGGAAATGGAGACAGATAAGCTCGATCGTGGTCATTAGTGTTAATCTGTCTCCGTCATGATTAATGCTTACAGCCGGAAAATTGTATCTCGACGTACGAGCCGCACGCGTACTGCGTCGTTTATTCTACGACCGATCGGGCTTCGGTGCGCACCGCTGAGGAGGTTCTCCAATCCTTATGGCGGAGCGATCACGTATCCGCGAGGGCGGTCATCCTCGTGGGGAACAAGGTCGACCTCGTTCGCAGCCGATTGGTATCAACCGAAGGTAATTTTTTTGTCAGACTAGCTCCGACAATCGGGGTATTTCCCTCTCTTCCCCCAAAGTTACTTACCCAAATCGGACAATTCGCGGAGACACGCGAAAATGGAAATTGCTACGCGTTAGGAACGTGCTCAGGAAACGAGGAGCCTATCTATCATTGAGGTGACATTTAGCGCGAAATGCTGATATAGGGCGATCGTAGATAACGCAACATACGTAAATGTACTGACGTAGCATCTCACTTTGCTCCGATGCAAATTCTCCGAGGGCAGTAGAGCGGGAAAAAGCCATTTAAACCCCCCAGCGAACGCATCGATGCACAGAATACGCTTTCTCTGTACCGTAAACGTGATTAGATTAATAGCGTCTTTTTCACAATTACTCATTTTTTTCTATAATACCGCATTTGTCTATATAGGATATCCCACAATATATCGTATAATATTTTAATTATCTGCAGTTTGCAGATAATTAGAATTACAAATTCTGATAGTGTCGAGATAGCAATGAATTATTTATTTGTAATATTTTTATTAATTCTTATTTTTGATGTATGCGTCTATATGTACCTATATCTATGAATTTTTGTGAATCCACTACCTCGAATTAAAATAAAATTTTATTTGTCACTCACCACAATGCGACGCGCAGCAGCGGAGTTATAATTAACACAAACCACGTTGACCTGTAAAATACAAACATGACCAAATTATAGCATCGCCTAAGATAATCGATATTTCAAAATATAAATGTTACGCGCGTAAAATAATTGTAAACGATAAATTCGGCAAGTAACGAATAATAATAGCAAGTTACTCACCCTTTGGTTGCTCCGCCGGCACCCGATGCCTCCCAGGCCTCCTCTCCTCTTCTTTTGTTTTCTCGTTGTTGCTCCTTCATAGCACTCAAACAACCCTCGTTCCTGGAAGCAATTAATTACGGTCATGCGCGCACTAATCTAGTAATCTCGTCAAAGCAGAATAAACGGTCGTACGACACTCGTACACGACATTCTCGATGTCAATCGCATACGACGCACATTTTACTGCTTCACTACTTTTACTACTTTGCGTTAAAAGAACAAAAGTAGATCGCTATTTAGCCAGGATCCGCGATATTTCTGATATTAAATTAATGAAATGGACGAGCCTGTGTGGAATGTGTGGACAGAGGATTTCAATAAATCGCTAATGTATAATTGCCAAATTTATATTACACGATTGACGAAATGCGTGGTTAATTGCCACAGTGCTTGCTAATTAAACGTGTCGCGCGCGATACCGCCGCCGTTCTGCACTCGCAAGGTTTCGTTAATAACCGAAATTCGGAAATATTGGTAACGTCATTCTGACACCGTGCAATAGGTTACAATTGATAAAGTCGAATTAATGGCTAATTAAGACGCAATGGAAATACATAATCATTCAGTTTTCCGTGATGTGTAATCCGGTTCGAACGTATAAATCACACGAAATAAATATATTATTAATAAACAATGAATATCCCATATGGCTCGCTGTTTACTTGAATTTGACGATTCGCAATTCGAGGAAACGAGCTTATTCTCTTCATGAACAATTAACGATTATTACTCGGCGCTTTTAACCCGAAAATTATGAAAATATTTCGTCGGAAAATCGGCGAAAAATTCCGTTATGCGAGATATGTTCGAGTCGAGGTAATTAAAAAATAATTATTACACGTGTAAATATTATAACGTGATACTTCGAACGCGAGATATCCTTCTTCGCTTTGACATATTGTTTACGAATCATTAAACGGGAAAATTAATTAAATGCTTGCGTACTCGGAATGAGAGCGTTTTCATCTGATACTCATCACGATCGTGTCTCGAGAGATAATGCCGTTACCTTTTCACCGCACACCTGCAAACAATAACAGAGCGACCTCGTGTATAAACAATAATACGCTCCATATAAAAATTGCGCCGTGTGTCAGTCAATTCGTCGCCATCGGGAAATATTTAATAGCATTGTAAAATAAATAGGCAGTGTATATTACGTTTCTTCCATTTCAAGTCAATTGTTAATAAACGATCGATATACGTATCGCTTATATTTTCTGTTACCTCGAATCTCGCTCTTTCCGGCGACTCGTATATTATTCCACACTCTCTCAATTCGACAAGAGAATTACGTTTAAATTGATGAAAAATTCAAAGGGCGTTACGAGATATATTCGAATATATCTCTAATAAAGGGCGTTTTAAATAAAAAATTATCTCACATGAATATCGCGAAACAATAATTCTCATTTGCTATCATCACAAATCCTGCTCGAAATTAATAAACCGCGCGAAATGTCGTCGATGAGTAGTTATCATCTCAACACACTTACGAAATGCTATTCACGAGAATTAGGTGCTTAATCGCATAGATGAAAGATGAGAATCAGGTGCAATCTCTATTCACCCGAGAATCGTTTAGTTAGAGAATAATCACGTTTTGGTACTTATCGCGATTATGTCATATGTCATCGTTCAGAGATAATGACGCGATGATATATGAATATTTTATATTTAGTAAATTGTTAAAAATAATTTGCGGAAGATAATAAATAAAATATTCTGTACTGAAAAAAATTTAACATAAAATTTACTATTTAATTTATCATTGATATTCAAATCATTTATTTTTTATTTATTCAAAAATTGAAAAAGAGTCGAAAAATGACTCCGAATCGTTTTATGTAATTTAAAATTCAGATAAATTATTCGGTCGTATTAGACGTACATTCTATCCCGCATTTTCTAATTACGCGGTATATCGCGTGTCCATTCACGAAAGATTTTTGGGGGGCGCGACACCATCTCAGGTTTAATCGATTTTATCGTTATAGAGGGTAAATCCATGGCGACGTCTTACGATTGCAAATTCATCGAGACATCCGTCGGAATTAATCACAACGTCGACGAGTTGCTGGTCGGCCTTCTCACGCAGATCCGCCTGAAGCTGGAGAATCCCGAGAGGACTAGAGAAATGTTCCGGAAAAGGTCGCGGAAGAACCGCAGCAAGTCGCCGCTGGGCTCGTGCTCGGAGAACAACTCGCCTAAGAAGTATCGCGGCAGTCGGACCAGCACCAGCCTGAAGGTGCGCAATTTGCTCGACAAGGTCTGGGCGCGCGACAGCAAGTCGAAGAGCTGCGAGAATCTGCACGTTCTGTAAAATCCGAGGACCGCGTGAGACGATCGATACCGATCATCTCGATTCAGAATGATCTGGAGCAGCGGAGTCGCAGCTTCCATTGAAACGTCTTACGCTTCAAATACGGGGAGCCGTCTTCAAATACCGAGGGGGTCAATGAGGCGACACTCTCGTCGGAGAAGAGGCCGAGTATCGACCGCTCTACACTCTCAAGAAGAGGAGGCACGTGCGTATCGCTTTGTAATGAAGTAGCGACCTTTCCGGCCGCGTTTCTCGACGTCGTGCGTTGTTAGCTCTCTGTGGACGAGGTTATTTTTTTACATTTCCGACGAAGCACGCACAGCGCCCGATTAATCAATACTACGTAAATCATTTTTTTTTATTTCGCTCACGCAACTTTGACAATTTTAACAGTACGTCCCGATTAGGGGTAAGCTAAATCTTAGCTTATTATTTCCTATTCTATATACTGATATTTTAATTACCTCCTAATTTATGCGCTGTGAAAACTGGATCAGTTAATTTCTTTTACGACCTAATCAAATGTTTTAGAGAGATTGATCGTTGGTGAGACTTTTCATAGCTTCTATAAACTCCGGCCGTAAGTGATAAAATGTTTTTAATCCCGAGGTGAGTGTACAATTTTTGTGATTACCGTAAAACGTAAATATAGGCCACAGAGGATTGGCTTAGCGCCGTATCTTACGAAGAGCGTAGGCGTCGTTAACGCGAAGAATACGTTCGTGAGCCCGAGGAGGTCGTAAAATAAAATGCCTGTGAAGTAAAGTGAAACGCGACACCGAGGGCAGCAATCAGCGTAGATTACTACAGCCGAACTCGTTATCGTACATAACCAAGACCGTTAGGAGAAAGGAAAATCGCATCGATCTTCATCACGTCCGCTCGACCAAAGTTTCATTGTCGCAGCCTAAATGCGAGCGACAAAAAGACGCTCCGTGAGAAGGAAAGGTCTCTGTTCTAACGACGAATAGTTGTAGAGGAGCGTAAATATACGCGCCTATACGTATTATGTACGTCATATTTCTCTGCAGTTTTCTCATAGTGACAAAACGCGCGCGCGCGCGATTACATTTACACCGATGTTTTACATTTCAATTTTGTACGAATTCCATCGAATCGAGAAGCAGGCACCGAAGCACGATCTTCAACTGTGCTTCAGCAAGTGGATGGCTTGTTGACCCTTTTGCGCTCAGCAATTTGGACTAAAATCTCGTATATACCGGATTCCGCGATAGATATAGCAATACAGGCAGAGAGATAGCTTTCCGTTGCGGTTCTTCTAGTATCCGTTAAAGCAGTGACTCTCAAATCTTTTTCAATGATAATACCTTCATTGATAAATTTTACGCGAGAAATTACAATTCAACGTTCGACGAATAATTCAATATATACATGTTGGATGAAAAAATAAAATTTGCATTAAGCAAACCAGGGAAAAAGATAGAGACAAGAGATAGAATGGAAGTTTGAGACCTCGGATGTAATTTTAATTCATTTCTAGAAAAGTAGACACTCTTTGGACTGACTATACGATAATATATGTTAATTCGTTATGATAATCTATTTATATACATATATATATATATATATATATGTATAATTCATGTTTGTATGAAATACATGTAAAATTTCTTAGCCTTTTGGTCGTAGACATTTAATTATACGAATTAAATCTATTTAGTAGCATATTAGAGTTGAAAATATAATAGACATCTTATTCTTGCCACCTCTATTACGCAAAATTATTTCTAAATTATCTTTGAGCGTTGAGATATTTAAGAATTTATGGCATAAGAACCATTAACATAAATTTATGGTTTTAATAATCACTATATTAAAGCAATATGGTAGGATAATTAGTATCATGGTAGTATATCGAAATTTCCGTTCTATTCAAGTCTGTTAAAAACATAATCTTAATAATCATCCTGTTACCATTTATTTTAGTATAATCCTACATTGTATTTATTACAAGCAATTTTATTTAATTTAAAAAGCCGAAGCACCTTCAAGTTTTCTTTATCGCGGTTAACAGCCGACAGCCATTAAAGGAAAATTGAACATATCTATGATTGTCATATTTGGGTCAAAGTAACGAGCATGCGTAAAGTAGAACAAACGCGATTCTAAGCAGAAAAGCAGATCCGGAATGATTTAAAGGGATCGTAATAAATCGTTATTAAAGCGATCCAAGGGATGAGATCAAATGCAACGAATAGCATAAGTCGATGATCCGAGAACTTTTTAGCCTTAATTTCCGACAGTCGCGTATCTTTACGAAGCAGGTATCCGGTTAACGATGAACGGGAATGCCTTGTGTTTACATTAATAACAAACGCGAGCAATTTCCATCATCTGAAAACATTTACTTTGTATAATTGAGCATTATATTCTCATTAGATAAGAAGTTAAATCGTATATCGTCTCTCGGTTCGTTACACGATCAGCCGCGAAATCCGAAAATGCGCAACTGTCGGAGAGTTAAACGAGGTAACATATGCGTCGTGAAATACGCGAGGTCGTGAAAGATAAGTGGGTCGTCTCCCCTCCCTCCCCCCCCCGGCCACCGCGATTTTACCCGTTCCCTGAATTAAAGGGCTCTGATACCAGCGGCGAAACGCAACATAACACGACGCCAGCAGGCGAATCGAATCGTCGCTGCGAAAGGTCGTCCCATACGACAAGCAATTAATTTCCTAACGATCTCGATACCGGCGATCGGTTGACGTCGCAAACTCTCGCAGCGCGGAACGTTAACACCGGAAAAGAATCGACCTACGCTGAATTCGCGTTCGTAAACGAAAAAGATAAAAAAAAAGAGAAAAATCTCTCCGACGGAGGACTTGCCTCGCGAATACGAGTTCCATTCTCGCGCCGAGTATGTACAAATGACAATTTGCATGAATGACGTTGAATTTTGAATCACTGATATAATACACAGATTATGTCTAAAGTTGCACATTTTTTCAGGCTACGGATATTTTGGTGAATTTGGAATTGTTCTTTTCTGAATATCCATGCTTGTATTTCCAATTTATGTCACGTGCAACGTTTTAGCTCTTGCAGTCTTTTGCGCGTCTCGATAAACAAGATGCAAAGTGAAATTTAGATAACGTAATCTCATATTAAATTCATTAATCAGGAATTAGATTCCGTGACTGCTGTTACAGCTGTTACGGTTGTAGGCGTAATAAAAAAAAAAAAAGATTTTGATATTATATCACATCATCACAATAATACTAATGTTCCAGCGCGAATAAAACGGAATGCCGTTCGTTTTTTCAACTTGACTTTTCTACATTTACGGGCGAATATATGTGACGCGTATGCGAGATACGCGAGACACTCTGCTAGATAATATAGGTATTAATTCTTTCCGCATTCCGCGTATAAATCCTCTGACGCGGGCGTCGTGCCTGCCTGTCTCGTTGCCCACTTCAATTAGCTAAATTATACGTAGATGCCCTAAGGTGCGCCCTACAAAGCATCGAGCTGCATGCGTTACACATATAGTTCGCTGCGACATGCAATATTTTTTTCGCGTTGGAATTTTTTCGCAACTGTTCACAACTGTATTATTCATTCCGCAACATTTGATAATCTCGCGACTGCACACTGTGCATACGTGTATATGTCCGTCCGTATTTGGTTCTTTCATTTACAATACGTTACTTTAACTCTTTACTTCCACCTGTGTTTTTCTCTTTGCTTTCTTTTTGAAATTCTCGATTCCGTACAAGCGTACGCATCTACATTCGTGCACAATAAAAAAAAAACTCGAGAATTCTGCCTAAAATAATCCGTGAAAAGCAAACAATTGTGGAAAAATAGAAAGATGTCATTGTTATTGTGGATTTGCTTCATCTCTCAAATTTATTGGAAGATAAATCGAACGATAAACCGTACTAAGTAAAAATAAATAAAAAAGAAATATAGTTTCCATTTTGATTGTCCGTAAGACATAACTCGAATTGTTATTACAAACGATACGGAACAGCGGATTTCTATAGTATCTTTAATTGAATAAACGTGTTACAACTGTCCGTACTTAATTATCTTCTACGAAGTTTCTTTTTTACGTTACAAATATAAAGCAATATAATACGGAACACATTCTTTCAATATATTTCTCTCTCTATACTAGAACTTTTAAATTAATTACGTCGCTGTTCTCCAGCGACGTAATATAATACTGTTTAATATCGCTAATGGTGACATTTCTTTTGCGGTAACTAAATACAGGTACGACCGCTGAAAATTATTATATGCATTTCCGTGTCGCGGAGTTCAGGAGCAACAAACTACTAATTAATGTAACTGGAAACGTATGACAAAGTAAATTGTGTAATTGTGTAAACCAGTGATTTAGCGTTTTAAATAGAAGACTCTAATATTGTTTCGTTTTAATAAAAAAAACAAAAACAAATTATAAACACATTCATGATATAAGCATTATTATCGATTAATTTTTTTCTTTCTTTGCCATTTTTTTTCCAAATAAATATCATTTATTTTAATGTATTATTGAATTTGTTATTGATATTATAATATAATTTATTTTTTATTTAATTTGCAGTATTTGCTAGCTAATGTACTTATTATACTTCGGATATTTAGTCCCGTACACAGTTTTTAATTCTGAAAAATTGATTTCTTTAAAAAATGTTTAAATTCTCTCTCTTTCTCTCTCCTGTTCCTTCTTCTCTCCTCCCTTCTTCCCTCGCTCCGTCTGAAGTAAAAATAAAAATACGGAGTTTTTAGTTACCTTCAGCATCTCATCAAATCGAAAGCTTATTATCATTATTATCAATAAATATAAGTATTTATTCGTGGAAAAGCGAATCGAAGGTGCGTTTGCGGGAAACAGTTGCGAGAAATTCAGACGTTTTGAACTTTTGTTCGAGCCGTCGCGAAGCTGTCGCTTTGGAAAGTAAAGGACTTCTCACAAAAGACTTCCGATGCGATATAAACGATAAAATTGCGTCAAGTCAATGATTGATAATGTATATTTAAGATAACGTGACGTTTCATTGTTGTCGCGTCCAGCACGAAACTTAGACGTTTCTTGTATTCGAAATGTATTATTACGGAAGCAATTTTTACGGAAACGATTGTATTTGACCGTATCCGAGCGAACGCGTAAAAGTCGGTCGCGCTCGATCGACGGCCGAAAAGAAAATCATTGTTCACGTCGCCGTTGCAGCGACAACGGGGAATTCGGGGCCAATTTGTCGATCGTCTTTGTTCTCTCACCGAATGGCAGACGGTCGTTTGTAACTTTTGACACGCGAAACTCGCGAATAACTTTCTTGCTCGTGGTGTTATGTGTATACATAACTTCTGCGGCGTTATTGTGAACCGAATACAAAGCGCGTGTTTCTCCGACGCATATTAAGGAGTCAATATTGGGAGACAGGTTCGCGGGAAAAATAAAATGGTCCAAGTATCACTAATCTAAAACGGAAGAGAACGGAATTTATATATAATTCGGTGCGTATGTTAATAAATGGCAACGCTTCTCTTGACACCACCCGTTTGAGAATATTGTAAAAGTATGTGGTTTTTATAGACATGTCTTCCATCGATTATCAGTCAAAATGTACTGACGAACATGCTACGCCGTAGTGCAGAAACGCAAACAGTTATACGGCGATAATATCGGAAGAAACTAGTCGGATAATGATAAAAGTTGTAGCCAATGACGCGGTTAAAAGGATTGCCCTCTTGTTAAAAGGTGTTCGCGAACTTTCGGCGATGGGGCGTGATAGCGCACTATCGCGCCCCGGCTTCTCGGCAATTTAACGGCCACGGTAATGCTGTACACCAAGGCGGGTTAATAATTTAATACGAGCGCGTTATCTCGCGTGACTCGCTCACAGTTCATAATAGCGTAATATATTGCTGCTCGTAATATCGCACTCGGGTCCTCCTCGAGAATCGTCGTAGTAGCGAAGGAATCGATAGCACGCTTATATTCGTTTTCTATCGACGCGACGGCCCATTGTTCGCGACACCGAAGCGAATTCGAGTGGCGATCGATGGCTTCGTATCATCATCAGGCGCACGAAATACGTCGGTTTCCCATATCGTCTTTCGTCTAGTTAGTCACGGAGGTCAGCTTTGTTTCGATAATGGAATCTTTTTAGCTTGTAATCGTTATCGTAATTGTATGCTATAAATTGCGTGTAATCGTTATCGCAATTTCTTGGAGGCTCATTCCGACGGAATCATTAGTGAGCGTTTACTGTTGCGTTGTGCAACGTCGTTTGATGCCTATTTTCTTTCTCCGATAATACATTTTTTGTTGGCAACAAAAAAACGCAAATAACGCCATTGAAAAAATATTTATCGCGAGTGTTAGTAGAACAAGTAAAAATATCCTGTAAAAATATATTTCAAACGCAGGAGGCCGTTAAAAATATGGACCAAAATACAAATTGAGCAATTTGATGCGGAAATAAAGGAATATTATTTTGTATTTTGGAAGCCAAATATGTATTTATGTCAAATGCACGCACTTGAAATATTACATTGCTCTGAGTATGCGCGAAATGTGTTTTGTATATTATTATGGCTATAAAAGACTGTACGGGGTAAATCTTTTAAACTTTGCTCGTTCGCATTTTACGCTTCATATTCCTCTTGCCTCCCTCGTTTAAAAAATGCAAATACGAGGATTTCACACTCCGACCGACGTTGCACGTTGCTTGTTCAATCGCACGCTGACCTTAATCCCTTAACGTCAGTATCCTTTCGCCGAGACGTATAGAAGTGAACGACGAATAAAACGCTTGTTAGCCATACCATAACAGGAATGAAATGACAAGAACCTCTTACGAATGCTGGTTTTGAATTGGAGCGTTATAAGAAGCGATACAAAACTGACATTAATTCATTTCTTTCCGTGGTGTATTCCGATAGAATTCTAATTGACCGAAGGACTTACAGCTAATTCAAACGTATGCCCTTGCAAGATTGATATGCAAGTCGCAAGTTATGCACGCGCGAAAAATTCGCGATAGCGCTTTATTTCGCATCTGGCACGATTTCTTTTTAATTCCTTTCGATTACGGATGAAATCTCGCGTTTCTCGATCTCCACAGAATCAAGCGTCAACGTACCAGCGGCGATTCTTGATTTAACGTCTCGATAAATTTCAATTTGTAGCCGAATGACCTCTACGTTTACGCGACGACGAAAGTGCCGACAAACGCGATGCGAGATACATTTTGCCACGGGTGTGCAGCACGGCGAAACTAAACTACCCGTCGAAGTAACACCGGTTTCAATTTCCGCGACGTATTTATATGCTTACGTGTAGCGTGCGTACAAATTACGATTGATACACGATAGCTCGTTAGCAAACTCCGATTGTCGATTTAGATTTAGGGCATACGTATACACTTCTCTCTCTCCCCCCTCTCTCTCTCTCTCTCTTTCTCTCTCTCTCTATCTATCTATCTATCTATCTATCTATCTATCTATCTATCTATCTATCTCTCCATATCTCTAGCTTTCTCACTCTCCCTCTCTCAGAGCAGCGAAGAGAGAAGAACCGCGGCACATTGCCCGTAACTATTGATTGCCGTTTGCTATTGGGATATTGTCGCTTTGTATTAGGAGACGGTGAGTGGATCAAGTAGCATGTATACCTTATTAATTCGAAGCCCCGCGCTCAGGAAAGGCGCACGCGATATTTATTTTTATAATGCTATATACGTATACATACATACATACATACATATATATATATATATATATACATACATACATACACACATACACACTTTCTTCATACGCTACGTCGCGTTATCTTGATGTCTGTTCGCGTTTATTTACGTCAGTTGCTTTATATTCCATTCGCATAGCCGAGTCTATGCGCGTAACTCGCGATTTATCGTGCTTTTTCATGACAGACGAACGATAAATAGCGATCTCCAGCCTGAGAAAACGAAAGTACGAAAGTACGAAAGAAAGTTTTCCTCGGCTTGAGAATAGCTCGCGTTCGCCGCTATTTGCATTTAAAATTACTCGATCAAGTTGGAAGTACATGCGATTATACGCAAAGCGTTTTGTTCGCGACTTGCATGAATTTCTATTTTTATTTATCTTCTTTCTGCGTAGCTTGTTTATGTGATAACTGCGAGGCAAATGCAGCGAGGATTCGTGATTCGTTAAGGCCATTGCACGTAACAAAGTTTTAGTCATAATCGTAAGGCCATAAGAAAATAGACCAACCACACTCGATTTATTCTTCGAGCTCAAGGAGAATAATCGACTGTGCGTGGTCTATTTTCTTACGGCCTTACGGTTATGACTAAAACTTTGTTACGTGCAATGGCCTTTACGATACACATATGTCCACGAAAGGAATAACGCGATAAGAATTTGAATTCTTTGACGCTTAGAACGATCAACGGATAAATCAATTTCAACATTCTTAAATCGTCGCAATACGATATAACGGAATTTCTATGGCTACGAAGTCAATCAATGTGGAGCGAGATAACTCGAAAAGCGTTGGGGAAGACTTGTCGGAATAGATTTCAAAGCACGGATTTGCGGTATTTCGCATAGCATCCGCGATTGCACATGGGGATCAAAGCATCGGTACGTGTTGTCCCGCCAGACGAAACTATCGACAACTTGCGATCAGAAATGCCAGTCGCAATTAATGTCATACTAGATTACTAATTAGTGTCGGCATTACTTAAGGTAGCTTCGAATGACGACCGTTTTTGCCGCCGAACTCATACATTTATACTAAAAGCATATGTTGTTTAAACGAGACACGAATGACGGGGTACTTGGAAATTGTCAAAGGCAATCTTGTGGCTATTCAACGTTTGTTAATGTTCGCGTTGTTGCAGAGAATATGTGAAGCAATAATAATATAACGTTCGAATTTGCGGGACGGTGTTTCGTTGATTAAACGGGGAAAAAGGAAAAAGGGATCGGGGTGATAAAGGAGATAATTAAAGAGCATATATGAGAGAAGTGCCGAAACGATTTAACAAGTAAAATTCGGTGAATGCGTATCGCTTGACTCTGACTCTATCAATGGCGATTAATCTATCGTGATATTAAGTATGAGTGCTTCGGAATGAAACGTGGATTGCGTATACCTGCGTATTACTGAATATGTGATTTCGACAGTTAATCCTTCTCAATACGACTATGTGAGAAAAAATTTTTAAATGATGCAAATTTTGTTTTTTAATTAGTTTACGATAAGCTAAACATATGTGTATTCGCACAGCGAGAGCGAGGAGTTAAGAATTTTCTAAAATAATTTCCGACTTGTGCGCATTGAAGAACACCTTATATTAAAATAGGTGCTAAGGAGTCCTTGAACACATGTTTTTTTCCGATACTTTTGGATTAAAGGAGATGGAACAATCCTCTGTTTAAAAAAACCGCCGAAGAAAATAATATCACTTTTGTGAGAAAATGCGCAATTGTGAGAGCTTTATGCGCCGATTTTTGCGCGGGGCTTTATAAGTACATGCATAAATAGAGCACGTACTAAACAAATTAAGCGATTAATCGATTAACATGTCCAAAATGATTACGACTGATTGTTAAGCGTCTACCTTGGGCACTCGCTGGGATTTAAGATGGTCGACTTCACCGCCGTAATTGCTAAAAAAAAAACGTTTCCCCGCATGATCGTTGTCGTTAAATGACCGGTAATAATCGTTATGTATAATAATTTCGAAATCAGTGATGCATCATCGCGATATTCGTCGTGTCAACATGCCCGCATGCGTGTAACGTCAATCTTTGTTTTATCACTATCGCGCGAGATGCACGATAAAATATGTCGAGGAAATAGCACTAACGGTATTTTCATGATGAAAAACCGGCCTGAATCACTCCGAGAAAACAATCAACGGGCTTAAAAAAAAAAAGTGGAAAAACAGCGAGTACGTATACGAGAGTTTGCAAACTAGATAAATATAAAATTACTGAATCTACATTCAACTCCGATAGAATTCAAAAGTTAAATATGAAATATAACGAAGCAAATAGCTTTTTTTGCCATGTTATTATCAGCTCTTTTTACTACATTATTTTATTAAACATAAAGTCATTGGATTTAATGAGAACAAAATATGGATTCTTCGTAAAATAACATTTTTTATCTGTTTAGATTTATAGATGTATATATTTAATTATACAAAATTATTTAATTATTCTATACTTTTCCCTTTGTATATTTTGTATTAGCGCAGAGACGAAAATGGCCGCAAAGTTCACGGGACCCAAACCCGTGTATTTTCTTTCGTCTAAATCGGAGTCCGTCTTTGGAAACCCGTATCGATTCAGTACCCGTACCGTTTCAATTGAATACGTTGAACAACAACGTTGAACAATGGACATGTAGAATGTACGTATCAAAATGTGCCATCTCGAAAAGTAATTTTCAATCAGTATTCTGCAAATTCAAATGGAGATTTAATCACCAGGGAGCGTAATGGAAATTTTATAAGAGATGCGATTGCCTTGTGAATTATAAATAAGAAACAGCACTTAAGCTCGTAAAGAACGCTCGCCCGTAGGGGATACAAATATCGGGTGGTTTCATCGCCACCAACCCTCGTTTCTTCACCGCTCGTTATCCTCCAGTCATAAATAATGACGCCACTTATGTGTTTTAACCCTTTTTGTTCCTAATATCACTTTTTTGAAGCCAACATGTAGCAAAATCATTAAAATTTTCTCATTAAAGTTTCCTTGTTTCAAGAGTTCCATAATATCTAATTTTTATAAATTCGTCTATATAATTCTATATAATTTAAATATAAAATCTATAATTTTTGTAAATTTATTTTACACATAAACACAATAAGAGAGAGAATTTTAGTGAATAGATCAGCTTTAAGGTAAGAGCAATGCTGAAGCAATCGATAAAATAGCTAAAAGAATTGATATTCTGTACTATATATATTTCCAACTAAAATACAACAAACAAGATAAGAAATAAAAATAAAAATTCGGAAGTTTGCGAGAATTCTATTATAAAATGTCACGGTTTGTTCCTCTATTTGTTATTCCATTTTTAAATTACAGATTTTGTTGAAATTACTTGAATTTAAAATATGTCATCAAAAACAACGTTAAGAGATTACAAAAGATTTTATATATTTGCATACTATAAATAAAAGGAGAAAGGTTTTTTATTCTAATTAAGCGTGAAAGACATGATGTCAAGATAATCAATATTGCTAATGTCATTGCAATTAATGGGTGAGCGCATGTGTGAAATAATTTCAGTATTGGCAATAGACGTTTAGGAGATAACGATGCGTTTGGGAAACGAGGCAGACCTGACGAGGTAATTGCAAATGACGATTTTCCGTCCATCTAGCGCACGATTTTAACGAGGACGATCGCAACGCGGACGATCACGTTCCAGCGAAATTGTGCACGAGCATCGTGTATGCTCGATACAGTCGATACATCCCTTTTATCGACTCCCACCAGAGGATATCCCGGCAAAGTGCCGCGCATCGAGAGGTACGACGATAAAAAAAAACACACACAATTGCCATACGATGGCCCTTGCATCTCGACGTCATTCCGGGCGCTTTTTTATTTCGGACAATAATTACTTAACTTATTGTTAGAGATAATGATATTTTATCGATCGAGCGCAAATATCCCTCCGGTCTCCTTTTCTGATTTTCTTTGTGATTTTGCAGAAAATGAATTATTTAATTATGTAAATCTAAAATAACTCTTCTAATCCTTGCAAAAACTGTCGAGTGTTTTATTGTGTGACTTAATAATACATACCACGAATGATATTGTCAAATAAGTACCTTTGAAGGAAATATAATAACCACTCGATAATTTTAATGCAGTAAAAAATTCCAGAATATAAAAAGTTCTCTTCAATATATAATAAGATGATTTGACTTATATAGACTGCAACTCTATTATATATTTTATAATATCTCATAGTTATTTTTACTTTTGTTATTTAAATTATTTCATGATTTAAATTTTATAAAAGACATTAAGATTGCGGTAATTTGAAAAATTAAATAGATCGCAATGCACTGATCTGCGATTGCATTAATTATTGATTGATATATTTTGGTACATTTGAAATTTTGGTATGTACAGCCGAATACTTTTCCGTGTTTATGTACATTTTGCGCTTCATCAATTAATATCAATCGCAAAATTTTCAGCCACGAACCGTATTTTGCGGTACGCCATGTAAACTCTCATTAATCTGGATGATAATAAAGAACTACCCGTTGTGTGTGCATAATCGTATTAGGATAAATAACTGTAATTATCCGTAATGAATGAAAATATCAATAGATGTTTTAATCGTACATGTACAATTATTTGCAATTGCCGGTAAGCAACGTATAATTAACGTCGCTTTCGTTCTCGCGTGACATACATATATAATCGGCAAGAATTTTCGTCGATATAGAAATTTGCGCGATCGCGTTTCCGCCAGAGTCCGAGATAAAATCGCAGCCGGCAGAGAACGATTGAAGACGCAAGGGTCTCGCGCGCGTGCGCACGAATTATCTATAACATAGATTTAGGTTTAGGAAACGCTGATTGCCAGGTACGCCGTATGCTAATACAGGACACGACAGAATGAGGCGGTATTCGCGCGTACCGGCGCGCGGCGCACTGACGAATATATTGCGGACCATAGCCTAGCGATTAGGCGATTTCACAAATCGATGTTATATATCTGTACCTGTACCGTGTAAGAGGTATAAAAAAGAAAAGGAAAAAAAGATGAAAAAAAAGAGTAACGCGACATCGGCCGCCGGGGTACGGCCGAAAATTTTCTTGTCTCTTTCCATGTAATGTAATCGTACTTGTACCAATTGTCCCGACACCACATAGTGATTTAAATATAGCGATTAACTAATGTAATACACCGATCAAATGGGAATACGACGTATTCCGTTATTTTTCTCTTAAGGCAACGGTTTTCAAAGCTCCAGCGCCATTCCTTATTACACATATATACACACATACACATCACGCAAAGAAAAACGTTCGTGAATTTTCTAACGGATTTTCCATGAATTTTTCCACAAGAAGGAATTCCATTCCCTCTTTTCGTAAAATAATTTATGCAAATATTTGCCATAGTACTTATTCCATTCGACCAAACATGGCGATCGTTGCTCGAGAATTACCTGGCTTTTGCCGGCACGGTATAGCGAAATGCCGGGCTTTGGAAAACGCTGTCTTAAGACGGCTCTTAGGCGTGCGACTTATACAAGGGACTATATTCCGTTCCAGAAAGTTTTCGGGATCGATAAAGTACCATCGACGTGCCGTCCCGTCCTTCTCGTGATTCACTTTTGGGAACGATTCGTGGACATATTGCCTTGTCGTAATTAATGATAAGTGCGTGAGAAAACATTTCGAGCGATATAAAGCGAATTATAAGAACGCCGAACCTCCCGACCAAGTTATATGATATCGTGCGAATAAACGTCGTGGGAAATTGCGAGCGCGAATTAATAGATGTTCAAGCAACACGAAATACCCCGTTTAATGTTCAACGTTTAACACGCAGTGTATAATTAATATATGTAATTATATAAAAGAAATTTTCATGGAGAAAATCAAAAGTAGTAAGTAACACACACACGTGATAAATATAAAGAAGGACAGTTTTGTTAAAGTTATCAAATTTTACAAGAAATATTGTTATATCCAAAAATATTATATACTCCCATATATTACGTTAAAACACTTTAATCTGTTTTTTTCTCTTCTTCACGGAAAGCTGATACTTATAATATATTTTTTATCAAACCAATTCTAAGCTTTACTTACAAAAAAGTGCTTCTCCCAACTAAGAGAAATTTTATGTACGTGTTAAAAGCTACATTTATCATTCTCGTTAAAATTTCTATTAACATAAGAAACCTTTTAGCTGTTGGAATTTACAGCAATTATTCCTCTTGCGTTAAAATTTCCGTTTTTTTTTTTTTTTTACAAACCTTCTGTTTTGCCATGCGTACGCCACGTGCGTTTTAGGTATAAACGTTTCTATACAACTTACCGTAATTTCATCTCGTATGTATCCGGTCGAAATGTCCACGAATCGTCGACGCATCCGGAAGCTCCGTTGCGACCAGTCGTCCTTTTTCCGTCACTGACGTCGAAACGACGGATCGAATTTGAAACCTGCAAAGAACGCACGTGCTTAGAAAACTGCATAAAGGGACGATTGTTCGTTCGACGACAGAAACAGAGAGAAAAAAAAATGGGGACGAGAAAATGATTCCGACGGGTGCTCCGCTATTGCGAATATTTGAGAGGAAAATGCGAAAAAAAAAGTTCAATTTTTGGACACCAAGTGGAGAACGTCCACGTGATTCCATTGGCGAGGAATAATAATTCGACGTGTTAGTTTCTTACGATGTTTTTATCCCGTGTATTAGATCTTTATATATACATATATAGACATATACACATACATATATATATACACACACACATACACACACAGAAACGCAAAGTACATACACGAGCTACGTCTCCCGTATAGCGTGTAACGTGACGTATTTATGTGAATTTTGTCATTTTACTAAGAACGAATGTATTTGCCGTATAATTAAAGAGGAAGAGAAAACCCAAATTATTATAATGCCGCATAATATATATTATATATATATATACATCTAGTTCCCGCGCATGGCGTTTTATTTCACGAGATACCAAACTTTTTCAGATTATCACGACCCAGTAAAGAATGTAACTGTAAAGTATAATCAATAAAGAATTTTTGCCTAATAATCCGAGAGCGTTCCGTGCACCCGCGGTGCTGGTTACAGTATATCGATCTTTTTCCGGCTCCTCGATAGCCTATCTCCGACACCTTAACTTTCCTTACAGCAAAAGCGCTTACAAGAAGTGCATTTCGTTTTTATTGATTTCTTTTCAACATTAAACTATAGAACAGATTATAGCAGAACTTAATTAGACCACGTAGAATAATTTATGGGGATCAATTATTATTCCTATTCTTATTAATCTTACTCTATATAGGGAAATCTTTTGAAATATGTATATGCTCAAACGGTGCGGATAAATTTTACGTTCATTCTCAGTGAAAGGTAATACGATTCTTTTAAATATTTTATTACAAAATCAAAGTGATGAAAAGTTTTTCTACGAGGGTTAAGAACCAGAAGTAACATCGATCTAACAGGTCAGATTTAATGTACAGAAAAAAATATTCTTAATTTGAAAATATCTTATTATTCCTATTCTTAAAATGAGATTACATTGCGTTAAACGCAACATATAAAGAAAAGTTTGCTTGAATAAATTTAAGTCATTGTATATAGTTTAATCAAGAAAAAGAGTTGAAATAAAAAATCGAAATTCTTATAAGAAGATTATAGATTGTTGCATGTTCAAGTTTTAATTTGATACGTCTTTTTTTCTGTGCGCATCAACTCAGGTTCAGTCATATACGAAAAAAAAAACAAATTTTTTATATGATTCCAATTATAATAATTACAAGAAATATCATTTAATTGACGTAATATGAGAAAAAAGGAAAATATATATTGAGATTCGTGCTTCCAGATGTGAAGATAAGCAAGAGAATTACTCACGTAAGGATTTAATGGGATTAATTTTTCTCATCATTTCATTTTGATACCGCTTGTTATTAGGGTTTTTGCAATACCGTCTTTCAGATACGGTAAACGTATTTGAATTATATTATAGAAGATACGTTCACCGTCTAAATTCACATTATCGGTCGAAGGGCGAAACTGCGCATGCACATCGTTCACCGTAACGCTATTCGGATAACGTCCGACGTTATTTTTGAAAGAACAAGGTTTAGGGCCAAGGCACATAACATTGCGTATAGCGACTAGCGATATACGACGGTAACGCACAAGCTTTGGCGTGTATTCTGACTGTCAGAATACGCCAAAGCTTGTGCGTTACTTACGTCCACGACTACGATTCGACTGTCGTATATCGCTACGCAAATATTATATATGCTTTGGCTCTTTTGCGATTACCGTCGACGCCATGATTACCATAACGAAATCCCTAATGTGAATTTAGACGGTGAACGTATCTATATATAATTCAGATATATACATTTACCATATTCGCAATACTGAGACGGTATATTGCAAAAACTCTCTATTATTAATCAAGTAAACCTCATCAACGTCGATTCGGAAATGTTGTACTTTCGGTAGCAGGCAAATAACATAGCAACGCAGAGGGAATTATGAAACGATGCCGTATATATACGTACCTAACAGCGATCGCGTGCCATTTCGTGCCGGCAGGACGACTCGGGAATTTCAAGACACGATCCTCTCGCGAGGACGATTTCCCGAGCCGGAATGGAAATCGCGATATCGGACGTGCAATGGCAATTGCACTCGCGTTTTACGACGAACGACTTGTCGCGCGCGGGACTCGCTTTTATGCGAGAAAAATCGCGAGAAAAACGCGCCGGCCAACGGCTCGGCTGCCACCACTCCGCCATTTGTCTCGCGACTATGACCGCGGACACCGCGGTGTCCGCGGTTCAAAAATCTATCGAACCCGCGTCGACGCGATTCTCGAAGGCCTCGAAGCGTCAAAATGGCGGAAGCAACAAGCGCTGACAAGTAGTGAATTATGAAAAGAGTATAAAATTTTTTATGTCTTTATGAATATTGGGAATAGTCGATGTAGCGATCGATCGGTCGCGATTATCCATTTTTTTTTTTAAATCGGTTCTCTCATTAAAGATAATATCCATTAAATTAAGGCTGCGGTTCACTTGACGCCGCGCTACAAATGCTTCGAAGCATTCCTCTTCTCTTTCCTTTCAATGAAGAAAGAAGGAGAAGAAGAACGCTCCAAAGCATTTGTAGCATCAAGTGGACCGCAGCCTTTAAACTATCGACATAATATCGCGGTTACTTTATCCCGATCCTGAATATATTCGCCCGCGTTGATAGATCGAGCGTTCGGAACCACGCGGGACGACAATACAAGATAATACGGGAAACGACGGGCAGAGACGGCAGGTTCGATTTTCAATCGATGCGAACGACGTGTTTATTTTACGCACTTTTATCTCTGATTTTTTAATTCGTGAAAAGGAGCACAGAGCGCGCCGAGAATTTTTGCTCCGATGAATCGCAAGTAATCGAAGGTTTCGTTGCAGACGGTCGGCAGGTGGCAGCATCTGCCGCGTGACGGGCAACGCGTCAACAAGCGATATGTTACAAATAAAGAATACAGATATATAGGTGATACACATAAATTTTCCTTCTCGTGACCGAGCGTGCGAGCACACGCCGTTCTTCGTTGCGCGTGGAATCCAAATCTCTCCCCCTCATGTAAATCGCGTTTTATTCCCCAAACGATGTACTGCTGCTCGTAACGGTAACGAATGCTGCTCGCCCGAGCGGAAGGTGGTGGTGGTGGTGGTGGCGGTTCGCGCTCCGCGCTTCCCCCGATCGATTCGCGAATGTTAACCTGCGAAACGCTAACTTCCAGATGCTCTGCGTAAAACACAGCAGGAGGCACGGCGTCTCGTTGCTGTTCAATCTCATCCCGAGGGCTCTCTATTCGCGTCGCAGCGACAGGAGCACGAGTTCCTACAAGATCGCCAAGTCCAATGGCGACACCCTGGACGGTGAGTAACCTCGCCGACCTTCGTCGTGTTATCGGTGAAAAAGCGCGACATCACGGAGCCGCGAGCTCTACGGGAATTCTGTACTTTTGTTCGATTTATCCTTAAAAATCGCCTGCGTCAATCGAATCGATTTTAACTCATAATTGTCTCAAACTAGAAAAGCTGTATCAATTCTTGTACCAATTCTGTAAAGTTGATTTTAATTATGATTAGATATGCATTTTAGGAAAGAAAATTAAAAAACACTGGGTTTATTTGTACGTGACAATTGTCAAGCGATGCAATAAATATCTAGCTTAATTTATTGGATCATAACCTCTCGCTGTCATTACTTGTTGTTGTAGAGTTTGTTCTTCGTAGGTTAACTCTGTTCTTTTCATCTTTACTCTTTTTTCTGCCCAACATCTCTAATTATACGCCTATTTCTTTTGAAATGTAAAAAGTGTAACAGTAGCTGCAAAAGACAGGCTTATAAATAGGTCTTACACCTACTGCAAAACCTTTAAAAGCGCTTTGATTAAATTTTTAATTTTATACAAGCCATCGAAAGTACGTTTCTTAAGTTACGTTTATTATTTATTGAATATGTTGTAAAAAAGCAGATATTGACAACAGCGTTTTGGGGGTCAACTCCAACTGGGAGTTGTTAACGCCAAGAGGCTTTAGATTCTATCTTCCTGGGAGCGTAGGACCCGCTTGGTTAGATTCCACAACCACTGCCCAAGTTAAGACTCAAATCGTCAAGTTGTACGACGATGAGGAGTTTATGGAACCGTTGAACAATAAAGATAGGTATCAAAATGATGTAGAAAATTGGAGAGCCATACGGCCGACGTTGGACTGCGTGGCACAGGAATGTCCTATTCTTCTGCGAAAAAGCATAGAGGAACTATTCCCGGGATGCTTAGACGTGACTATGTCACACCTCACTATTATAACTATTAGTCAGAAGGCAAATATCAAGTCGATGAAATGGCGTAAAGAAGCGGAAACAGAGAAACTTGCCAAATATGTAAGTTATTGTAACATGACTTGTTTGCAACCCTAAACGTATAGTAAATATGTATCATAAATCTAAATATATATACTCGGAGGAAACATATTTTAACATTTTTACATTATTAGATCATTAGTTTGTTCTAGCAGCCTCCGACATATGTACAAAGCTCAAAATGATCGGTTACTGGGCAGACTTTATTAATCCCTTTAGTGGACAACCCTACTTAAGTCCACGGAAGGGCGCCAATCTATATGAGACCGACGAACGATTTCGCTGCGTAGGATTTAAAGTACAACAGAGAAATAATTGCAGAATTATTGTGTCTGATAATAGTCTACAAAATTTTATTGGTGCGTATACGACTGTGCATGACCATACGTAATGTGTACGCGATTGATAACAATCTACGACAATCAAGATACGAATATCTGTTTATACGAAGACATTTATAATATCTGATTTATACATTGCGGCGTTTCTTCTCAATTTCAGGAAGTCTTTACACTACAGCGCCAGCAAGCACAGAGTTTTTAAAACAAATAATAAACGTTGATAACGAGGATCAATAAATATGTGTATATACAAGGAAGAGTGTGTAGTTCACTTATATGACAATTATAAACAGTTTTCTATTATTGAAGTTTTAAAAAGTCTCTGGTCGCATTTGTGACCAATTGAGGTGTTTGATTATAAGGCGAACGTGACTCGCCAAATTTGACTTCGTATTACGATGACTATATATTGATACATCCTCAATAAAATGCCGACGGAGTGCGCTTTATGTCTTCTAAGTCTCATAAACTAACAAATGTTTATCTAGTGAAGAAAAGTCAATATACATTACGTTGTTATTAAATAAATTATAGATTTCAGACCTCTTATCTGGAGAATACCCTTTCTTGACAGTCATAGATAAAATATTTTTTTATTTAGGCAATATTGGTATAAAAAGACAAAAATGCTTATAAAACTGTTATTCTTATCACATATCGTTATTCTCCCTTCAAGTTAATAAACATCAAACATAAAAAATATATTCAAGCTTGCGTATTCATCACAAATTCGGCACAAGTGTGATCTATCTTCCGCAAACATCATCAATCTACATGTTAGAAAAAAAAATCAAAATTACATAGTCACATTTTGCATGTTAAACACGCGAGATTACGCAAAAGCGATTCAAGCAGCAATTCACAACACGATTATCGTTATATAAAGTAAATTATTATTATATAAACTAAACATATCTAGATAATTATTATATGTAATTACGCTTTATGAATTCACGGGAAAATCTTTTATAAAGCTGCAGAGTTCCGTCATTCACTGAACATGACAATACAGATTTTCCCCGCAATTCGAAAATAGAGCGTTCCTATGAAATCTTTTGTAAGCTGAAATGGCATAAAAAATAATTGTCGTTAATTTATAAGGTAAACTTTTTTTGTAAAAGAAAGTTCTCTTTGGATTTCTTTTGGTTGGCGAAAACGGATACTGATGTAGGTCTTTCGTAAAAACGAAGTTGCGTAAAGCAAACTTTCAAGAAGCGGGGGATACCTATAGTATAACACACGTAACAAATGTTATGTAACAAACATTTATGAGTTACTAATTTCACATTCAACTCTTTATATATTTTCCTAACAACTTTGTCTTCTACTTCGAATATATAAAACTTGTTCATTATAACGACGGGTTCGCGAATGCGTATTTCGTAACACGTCTTATCGCAAAGGCAAGCAACGCTAAAAAGTTCACTTTAGACGATCTCTACAATCCTGTTATTAAAATTGAGAAAACCTGAAGAATCAGAACACACCTATGCAGGATAAGCAATTTTACATGCAAACGCGTTAAATTTCCATTTTGAATCTGACGTAAATTATAGATCGTTTAAAGTATGCTTAAAAGCGTGTCAAGCCACAATTTATCTTAAAGTATTCAAGGTAATGACATATAGATCATAGGTAACTTGATACCACCGGCGGAACGAGCATCAACTCGTATGCGTTACATCAGAATCCTAACTTTACAGAGAAAACTTATGTACAAAATAACGAGTACTATTCACACACTTCGAGGTATTATTATATATCAATATCAAAGTAAATTCTTTTGTTTCGTATACCGGCCTGATTGTACCACAACATTACTTAATGTTATCCTTAATTAATTGAATTGATTTTTTTCAATGGTTTATACTACAAACAGAATCTAGAGAGAAACAGCTAGGAATAACTAGTCAAAATCAATTAACTAAGATTGTTTATGCGTTTATAAATCGCTCACACATTGCGTTTAACGTGCTCACGATTTTTATGTTACAATAATATATTTCTTTTTGGTAAAACAATTGTTAATACGACGTGTAATTACATAATACAGAAATAACTGTTTAATTGAGGTGCTAGCAGTGTAAGATTGTAAGATCATAGTAGAGATAGATTGCTCTTAGTCGACCTCTAACTTTCGGAACGAACCGGATATTCCGCCAAATTCTTCATTAGCTTCCTGATATTCTTTCGGTGATATTTCAATGTACATGTCGTCGAGGGCCTTGAGCTCATCTTTCTTCTTTTTCAGCTCTTTTTTAAATTCGTCTGAAAAGAGAGATAACGCGTTAAAGGAACGAAACAATTTAAACCTACTCGAGAACGTGAAAGGAAGATCCTCGTACCGATCATTTCCGAGAGCGGAACTTCCCCGCCGTATTCCTTTGGCAGTATCTTCGGATCCACCACTGCATGTAGTTCCTCTATATTTCGGTGTATCTACCAACATCACGAACGATTTGTCGGACATGCAAATTTACATGCAGCCGTATTTATCATAACGAAATTTGCCACGTGGCGATATATTTACCAAGACGCGGGACCTAAGTTTGTCGTTCAGTAGAGAGACCCCGAATTCGAGGATCTTCGCCACGCTGCTGGGAATATTGATGAGATGCGTCTCCTTGTGACGTGCTGGCATGCTGTTCTGTATGCACCTCACCACATTGCGAATGTCCGTGAAGGACCACGTGCTGAAATGGTTCATGGTCAATCCCGCCTCATCATTGAGATACGTGTAGCCGTAGACCTGACTTTTCTCATCGTCCATCAAGGCCTCTACCAATATGCTGTGGACCCGGGCCATGTGCGCCGATGTGTATTTGCTAGGGTCGAAACGCCCTTAAAACCGGAAGAGATAAAGTAGAGTGAATATACATATAATATGCATGGAGACTAATTACTTGAAACTAAGGAGCAGAAATAGTGGGCCATAATAATATCGAGCACCAATAATTAAGAATTTTGTGGCAGAGCCGAGTGGTTTACAATACAATGAATTAAATACTAGCGATTGGAAACGTGAAAATAAACTACTGTGTTCACATCAACGATGAATATCGTAGACAAATGCTACCTAAAGACTTTGCTAAATGTAGAAAAGAATGATTATCTCTGTTTAGCGTGTACGAGAGACAGTTTAATCGAACGTCGTTTTTAATCACGTCTTAAATTAATCTTCATTTTTTATACTCTTGGGATTGTTATACCTGCACACGACATTAACACTTTTCGACCGTGCTGATCTCGCTTCAGCATTGGTACCAAATAGCCATCATCGATGATAGCCGCGATTTCTGGGTCATCGATGTCGAGCTTCTGGAACCAGTGAGAATAGAGTTGCCTAATGGTGAGATAACGTTCCAGCATCTCTTGCGCCAGCGGCAGGCTGAACTTCTTCGTCCTGAGAAATCTCAGCAGGAACAACGAGTCGGTCCTGCACCTCTTGATCGCGGGATGTTTCTCGATCCAATGGCGAAATTGCTCCAGCGCCTGTTCCCTCGTGTTGTCATCCTCGCGTAACTCCAGCCTGGCCGTTTCCAACGCGTTTGCATCCAGAGTAGTCTTATACTCGTCATATTTCTTCTGCTGTCCTTCTGTCACCATCGTCTGAAAAATAATTGGAATTAGAACTTGATAACCCAACTGGATGGCTCTCACGTCTCGACTGAATAACATTATCCCGGCACTCTCTACATCTCGAAAAGTAGCATGTATATATTTTAATTCACGAATATGTATAATAAATCGATCGAGCTAGTTGATTAAATCGAAGATCTAAAGCTCTAGATCTAGTTGATATTAGAATATTTAATCGAATATCAAATAAAAAAAGAGCATCACATACGAACACACACGTATTATCATAACTTAAAATTTGCTTTTTTTTTTTTGCGAAATTAGTATACCGATTTTTTATAAATATTAAATATTTCTACATAATTTGTATTTTTACATATTGAATTAATATACAACAAAAAATAACGTTTGTTATGTAAACGATAAAAAAATAATGAATAAAAGATGAGAAAACCAAAATAGGAATCATGGTAAAATTATTCCGGGTCGCTAGCAGCTTATATGATATGGAGCATGAAGAGAAAGCGTCGCGTAGCGCATCCAGATATTACGACGTGTAGTCAGACAAAGAATTATGTTAATCATCATAACAAGGATATGTAAAGCATTACGTTTATTAACATGATTTATTTAAAATGATAATATTTTCTCTTCTCTTTAGTACATTCTGATAAAATACATGTACGTTTTACACGCCATGAATGAATTAAATCCCGTAAACAATATATTTAATACAGGGGTGTATCCTAATAAGTGGGGCGCACTTCAGCAGTCAATAGGAGACAAAAAATGAAAAAAGTTTATATAAACATATGTTTTTCTTATTCCTATTTGATGTTGTTTCCGATTTATAGCCGTTTTGTGCTCCAGTAATTTACAGTTGTTTACCTTCATAGGAGGTGCTCGAAATGGTCATATTTGTGGTTTGTGTTTATAAACAATGCTCAATATCTCCAGAATATTTCTCAACTTTGTTGATTTTATACATTCTATTAAGTGAATTATTAAGTGCTTCTAACAAGAGAACAAACTGAAGTGAGTAAGGAATGTGACGTTGTCAATCAATGGAATGTGTGAAATCGACAAGGTCGGGAAATATTCATCAGGAAATATTGAGTACTGTTTTCTATCCACTTTTGAAGTGCGTCCCATTTATTAGGATACACCCTGTATAATTATTACTGAAAATTTTGCCATGTATAACTTTCAGTACAAAAAAATATGAACAAAAGAAGATTTATTTTAAATTCTTCAACAATTTTTCTATATTGTAGAAACGAGTAAGAAAAATAATTTAAATTGTTACCCACACAAATAAGCTTTCAATAATATCAACTGTTGCATAATCAAAGTGATTTTGAAGCAAATACATCATTTTAATACACACACACATACACACACACAACTTTAAAATCAATTGCACCGAGAAGAAATTTTCTTATTTTATTATTTAGCTTGTATGGCGCATATAGGCTGTATATTATATAAGATGTTTAACTAACTTCCGGTTAGTTAAATTTCTTATATAAGACATCTCGCAGAAAGAAACAGAGGAACCTTTGTTAACTTTTGAATCGATGTAGGAATGCTAACAGAAGTATTCCTCTTAAAAAATATAAAGACTTTTACTTTTTTTACAATTTAAGGGTCCTTGAGCGCATCCGGAAGCTATTAGCCAGCGACAATTATAATTCCCCGCGAGTGTGCGATGGTTAAAAGCGATTCGCGAAACGAAAGTGAGACATCGGGAGGAAGTAAAGTGAACGAAGGGGCCTCCACTGCGCACACAACGAGAACACGCGCGTTTCGCGACGTGCTATATTCACCGAGCGCTCGAATCCGACTTTCTATCCTATCACGACACCTAAAGCGCAATGCCGCAATAGCATAAACGCGATATCGTTTCTATCCAAAAGCATCACTATGAGAGAACGGTCTTGCGATCCCGTGGCATTGACGAGATTTTTTTTTACAGTAAGTAATTATATGCGCAATTTGCATAGTTTGCTGAGTTATTTTCAATGCAGATTTAATTGCCAATTCCCTTGAAAATTTTCAGTTTTTGCGTCAATTTTGCGTTACACGGTTGTACGTCATTTAAAGCGTTATTATTGTTTAACGAGTTACTCTGTCTAACGTTACTGCGTCTCTTTTACTGCCGATGGGAGAGACAGCCCTATCGTGAGAATATTATCTCGCGAACTTGATGGACGGGTTACATTGATCCACTTTTACCACTCGCGCTCGCCGAACACTTCTCTGCAACGAATATAACGAGAGTTAATTCTCCATCCGCGAGAAGAAGCTCTAAATTGCGCTTTAACACAAGCCGTAATTCGATCTTTCGATTAAACCATCAACTTCATAGATCCGGTCTTTTGCTTTCAAATGTACGCTTTCTCTCCCTTCAGATGTTTTCCTTTCCACCCCGTACGAAGTTCAATCCGCACTTAAATAATACTATTTCTTCTCGATTAATTTATTACAGAAGACAAACTTGTTCCAACATGTCTTTGCATTTTCATTTAATTATTTCCATAATTCTGAAAACCTGTTTCCTTTAATTTCGTCATCGCGTTCGTTCAGAGTTGCACATAATTTATGTTACGAAAAGTTTTTCTAATTAGTAACTGTCCACTTATTAGCAAACTAATAATTAATACTTGATATTCAATTTGCTGTTTCCAGTTTCCTCCTTCCGCGATGATCGCTCTGTTCCTCTTCTTTCTTCGCCTTTCTTGCAGGGAGCTTCAATTGTTGCTTAATTGAGTTCTTTCAAGTCGAAGTCATCTAGCCGATTGAGACTTTTATAGCCGGTGGGCGTCGCACTATTTTGATTCCACTTGGTGAGCCGGTTTGGAAAATGGATTTATTCGCGAACGTTGAAGATGTGACGGCAAATTTTAACGCACGGTCACCAGGTCCGAAATGAGTAAGATGTCGACTGTTAGACGGTGCACGCCAAAGTAACCCGGTTGCTCGGCCGGCTGGTCAATTTAAGTAGGGATCGTCGTGGTGGTGCTAACTCTCGACGTGGACGGACACTCAGGACCTTCACCTACATCTTGTAGGCGCTCTCCGTCTCTCAGGAGCGAGAGATAGTATCGGGAAGTATGTTCGCATTTTGTACCGCCGCGAGTACAGGTGAATAATTTCAAAATATCTAAAATACATAATATGTGTGACAGTTACTAAAAACTCTGAAAGATCTGCATTTCTGATTTTATTAAAAAACGATAATTAACCATTTATATGATTGCCTAACAAAATTGAAATCGACTTTTCTTTGCTATACTCATTAATATATTTTTACAAAAATAAAATGTTAAAATCACGATTAGAATTTAGAAATGTATTTCACCACACATTGCCTTCCTTAATATTTTTTTCAATTAATGTAAAGTTGTAATTGATAAAAGCTATCTCCAAATTTCAAAATTTATTTATTATCTTGCTAATAAAAAAATAGAATAAAAATAATTTTTTCGAAAAAGTTTATGGAACTTGTTTAGAACAGTCATTACTATCATTTCTCAAAAAGTATCCGTGATTTACCACATAATATTTTGAAGCTGAGTCAAGTGTTGTTCATTGTTAAATATAAGCTCTGTCAACTATTAAAGTTTCAATATTTTATAACGCTCATATAATGCTGAGGTAATTATATAATGGTGAGGTAATTATAATGCAAAACTTCTTCATCGAATACAAAACGTCGGTTAAATATCAAAATTTTAATAACCAGTATTTATAGAGTTGAGCATTGCAATAAATAATATGAATGCTCGTTTAACAATTTTTTTTACGTATAGATTTATATGAGTGTAAACTAATATAAAATAGTTTGCAAATACGATTATGCTCTCCCAAAAATATTTAATTCGAGGAAGCGGACACAAGTTTCTTTTACGAAGCTTTATTTATATATGCACATTGCACATATTATATATGTATATTTTTTAAACACATAATGATAGTTTAAAAAATAATATTTTATTACTAAATAAAACATATATCAAAGATTTGTAGTAATTCTTATATATAATAATATTTGATTTTAACTAATAAAAATAATTGAATTTGACAGTAGCTTCTTTTGTTTGAATAAAGAAGAATAATATTCCATTTGATATACAAATATTATAAAATATTAAAATGTCATATAAATATTTGCCAAATTTTATAAAAGATCAAAATGCTTTTTTACGAAAGTATAAGTAGTAATAGAACAATACAAATTTTTAAGATGCCTGCATTTTCTTATGACACAGTGAATAACAACTATGGACAGACTGAACTTTGGCACTAAACTATTGTGTTGCAAATGATATATACGCGTGGCTTTTATAACAATGTTTTCCTTATGACATATCAAATAGCAATTATTATTAAACGCAAGTATAATTTTAAAACTGTTTTTATCGCGTTTTTGCTAAGCAACTTGTCTGAAATTATTCATGAAATGTCAGACATAACAGATGAAAATCAATTTGATATTTATTATCATTTACATTTATAATCGTGATTTAGTAAGGAACTCAAATAAAGTTCGTAACATTATAGTACATATACATATTAAAATACTTCATTTCGCGAGAAGGAAAAGGAAGAAGTTGTCAAATAGCGAGTGTATAAAACAGCTACGGATGGCATGCATATAAGAATCTTTATAGCTTATTTCTCAAAATCGCATTTTCAGAAAATAATTTTATTATATATAATTGAATTTATCTTTAAATTAGTTTTAATTTAGTTATAAAAACAGTTCAAAATTCTTAAAAACAAGTAGTAATATTTAAAAAAATATAACATTTTTTTTTAATTTGTATACATAAAAATGCGTTTAAAGGTTCAAACCTTTTTGCATATTTTTTATTATTTTAAATTATCAAAATAATAAGAAATAATTTATGTTTTTCACCATTAGGTGAAAAACATAAAAATCAACTTTTTCAAAGAAAATCCCTCTGCATAAAAAATGTGCATTAAAAAATTATTAAAAATATCTTTTATTTGGATCTAAACTACCAAAGCTCATCAAAGTCACAGAGAACACTTTAGTCTCTAAAAATAATTTATATCATAATACACATGAGTGATGCACGATGCCCGATGGGAGGGGGGGAGGAGGCAGTGTGGTCTAGGGTCTAGGGGCAAAGGTTTCAAGACTACTCATGATATGCAAGGACTCGGGTTCGAGTCCATCTGACCACAGTTGAAATATTTCGTCTTTTCTTCCAAAGTTACACATGTGTATAGTACACAACCCAAGGAGCGCCAATGCGCGTATAATGCGCTTTGAATGTACATTAAACTTTCCATTAAATGCGGATATTTGTCCCGCATTATATGTGCATTTAATGCATATTATGGAAGCGCATACCAAGAAGTGTACCTACGCTTATTGATCGAGGAGCCCAATCGAACAACTAGTGAACTCTGTACTATATTGGAATTTTTCTTCGTGCCCAGCTTTTATGCATTGCTGTGAGCATATTCCAGTACCAGCTATCACAGAAGAAAAGAATGTCATTTATTTAAAATTCAATTTATATAAAATTCAAAAACTTAAATAAAATGTTTCATAATGGAGAGTCAGAAGCTACTCATTTCATAAAACCTGTTTTTTATAAATTGAATGCTCAATTTGCATTAATTACGCATTTGAATGCGCGCATTTTGAACACACAATTAATGTGGTTTTGAAGCCAATGCGCAATTGTACGCGCATTGGCGCTCCTTGGGAACGTTATTTTCAAAATAATTAGTATTAGTATGAATAGACTAAAATTACGTAAAATTGTGTGAAGATCTTATTTTTATTTATATTCTTATACTGTAAAAATTTAAAGAGAATTAGGTCATTAAAAAGAAAAAAGTTTAAATGTTAATTTACGCATAATAATTAATTGTTAGGCAGAGTGAAGCTTTTGCTGGAATTTTACGAACGTATTTATTGTTTACAGATTTTCGTCGGTCAACTCGAATTGCGAAGGTACGAATTAGAATATCGCAACGATGTTACTTTCTTCGACATAAAAGCACCGTAGAAGCTCGCCCGTTCTCGAACGCCTTCGCAACCACGTCGCTGTTGGGAGATTCACTTTCTTCTCGTAATCTTTCATTTTGCTTTCACCGCTCTTTCGAATGAGGTTCACCGAGCGCTCCGATGGGTATCACGGTCATTTTTCGTTCGCAACAACGTTCAGCGATGCCATCGAAATTGATCATGCTTGCGCGACAAGCGAATCATTTAACATTTAACGGGATAAAATCACAAAGAATGCAGAAGAACATGCTGGGTGAGATTCTTATTATAATATTTAACGATTTCTCGGAACTTTAAGCATAAGAGATCTACTTATCTATACTGAAAAAACTGATACATGTTCCAAAAATAAACACAAATTTTAATATTGTATTTTAATCTTTAGACACAGGATCTAGTTGTTTTACATATTATATAACATGTTGTCCTTGAAAAATGGAATGTTTCCCTATATATAATTTTAACCATCAAAAAATAATGATTTTTTCGTTCGATACTTTAAACCAGTTCTTTAAAGCAATAAAAGAAATCTTATTTTACTCTTGCATTCGATTACAAGCACGATAAATTACTTTTATATGCGACATTTTTTCTTATTTTATTTTTTGCGAAATTATTGTTTGTAGATTTCGGTAAAAAAAATGCTGAATTTTATTCTCTGCAACCAATTTATATGGTTTTTACGACTGTAGAATATATTTCAGAAGCACATAATTTTTTTATGTAATAAACACGTCATCAAACATTTTGTTACATGAAAAGCTTAGTAAACGCTGTCTTATCAATTCCGGCATACAAAAGTGTGGGATTGACATACTGATGTTAATAAAAATGAAAACAATGACTAAACCTTTGCATAAAGACGAATTTTAGCCGCGACACTGGCTATAAAAGTTCTTTTTTTACTATATGCACGTACATAAGGAAACACGGGATGTCCAGAAAGCGATGAGCGTTTCACTTGTTAGCCAAATTGAACAATCGGACGTTTCATTCCGTCTTTCATTCCGCGAAATTAATCCGCGAATGTGTTAAAACCGGATCTGCCGCATGCTTTCTTTGCTATCGCGGCTACGTAAATTATTGCGCAATCGATCGCTGGCACAAGAACGTTTCTTGACGTCGTCGCGTCGGTGAAAGTCACGGCGCGCGCTTATGTATATCGAGGAATACGCCTTTCTATTCCTCTCCGCATTTTTGCGATGTTAGGGCCCTCGATAAGCCGATCTTCCTCGGTGTCCGCTCCGCTTTGCGCAGTCACCGATGTGTACGCTGAGAAAATTGTGCGGTAGCGATTAATATGTTATTAATGTCATTAAAACTGCACTCAGCGCTGCAGCATGAATCATCCAATTTCGTGTCTTAACAAATCCCACAACTTTTACTACCAGCAAAAATTGTGTTCTTTACTGACAATATTATTTGCGCTCCAAAAAAAAAAAATAATTGTTCTACTTGGAATTATTGGACTTTTGTATCTCGAGTTAAAAAATGTTTTTAATTCTTAAACTTTTTCATAATCCAATAAATTACTTACTTCTTATTTCGAGAGAATTGGAGAGACTTGTGCGTGCTGATTTAAAAAAGACTTTTTAATTCTTAAAGTTGACTAAACATTCGAGGTATAAATGTCGGCGAAAATCTGGGAAAGTAGAAATCCCAGCGGGGTTGTTTCATGACCGTAACTAATAAAAAACTTCGAGGCCAATTATGTGTAGATTCTTAAGTCAATGCGCGCTCATCAATTCAGTGGCGCGGGATATACAATTTATTGTGTCTATCGTGCGAGAAATAGGGTAAAGAGAAAAGATTCATGGCACGCAATACGTATTTTTAGGCATACGTCGACAAAGGTGAAATTTTTCATCTGCAATATAATTAACGGCTGAAAATATGGAACGATTATACATTATATATATAGCTTCAACAAAATTAGGAGAAACAGCTTAACACCCTGTCACTTCGATAACGTCTTTTTTTTCTCGGCAAAAATGCTCTCGAAAAGGTTGTCGACATGGCGAATCTACATACGGCATACACATGTATGAGGATGTAAAACATTCTCGAATAGGAATTTTGAGCGCTTTGGTACGATTATCATTGAACACGTGGCCGTCGTACAGATTCGTTGAAAGTTTCGTGTCGTCTGAGCGACTAAGAACACGTTCCAAGGAACGTTTCAGTCGCTGCACTTTCTCCGGCGACCCTAAAAGCTTCAACGACGTTCATTGAAACGAAAGTACAACGACCTCAGTAAAACAGTTTTGTACATATATTGATGAAATATATTCGGAATAATGTCGATCGATGATTTAATATTACCATATATCCATATTACTATTTACACAATGATAGGAATAGCGATAAACCCTTAAAAAACTATATTTTGATTTCAAAAGATTAAGCTTTGCAAATCGTAAAAATAATATAGTCCAAAGTTTAGTTCGAGCATTCAGGATAGGCAAAATCGCCAAACGTTTTACTGATAGTGTCTTTGCGTGTCCCTTGATTGCTATAAAACTCCACTAATAAATTACTTTATCTAACATCTTGCTTTCACGAAGGTTCTTGCGCGTGACTTACAACAATCCATATTAATAAAAAGTATTTAATTGTAATTGTACGCGATATTAACAGAAACTCGGACATTTGGGAAAGTAAAAATAAAAATCGTTTCTGGATGGAATGCGATATAATTTCTTACGGATATACATATATTTATATATATATATATAAAATAAAAAGCTGTGTACACGCCTCTACCGATGCTATATCTATGTATAAATGTACAGATGCACACGAGCGCGAGTACGCTCGCGTAAAAATCCGATTTATATTAATTCGCTTAACGATTTAACAAGAAAGCTTAAGTACAAAGCGCGACAATCGCGGAGCTCGTTACGTCTCGTGTCGCTATACGACTATTTGTCAATACGTTTATCCCTTCGTCGATTCAGTTCACCGTTGTAAACGAATTCGTATAAACGGTATGACAAAAAGTGTGTAATCGTACATAGCTTAAATCAGTCGTAAATCGTGTGCCCACCGAAATACGCGATAATGGGCGATCTTCTTAAACTTATACTATAAGTACGCCTGCGTTGGCACTGCTATTCGTAAAAATATCGGTAATAAATTTTCATTTTATCAAAACTATGTTGAAGTAATTACAAACTCATTGAAGATCGGGGTATAATTTGTTTAGCAATAATAATAATGAGTTACCAAAACAGAACTTTGTTAGCAAATAAATAGAAAAAGTCTAAACGCGTCCGATATTTAGCGGTATACAAAAACTTTCGATCGTTGTTCGCGCAACGAATTAACTGCAAAGATCATGTCATATATTTACAAAAATATATTCATCGTGTTTAACGATATTAGTATAAAATTTTCAAATGGCGAATTGTTATTTCTGCCAAATAACATTCAATTTTGGCAATCAATAATCAATTTTTACAAGTTTTATTTCATGAGTCGAGCAACTCATCGCGGCACATTCTAAGCTCGTACGACAACGTACGATAGTTGGACCATTTCTAATCCGGCAATCATCTAAGAATAACGTTATCGAAAGTTAGATCTCGGTTCTCGCGTTGAACGCCGGATTTTTTAAATGGATTCCATGGAAGCCTTCTGACTACGTGCGCCGTAGTGACGGATCCCGCCGGGCTTGGCTGGCCGGAAGAAACTCCAGAAGAGCTGCTCGCCGAGACACTGCCTTTATCGTGGTGATTGTTGGGTTTCCCTGGTTTCTAAAAGAATTAGTTTTTACCGTCGTACCGTCGCATTGGCTTAAATTATTCGTCAAAAAAATATTTTAATTATAATTGTCGTCTTTAAAAAAAAGAGAATATGAAAATAAACAAACAGAAAAACGTTATTAAAAACCAATTTATCTCAATTATTTAATCTCAATGGTATTGCTACAAATATTTTTCAAAGTATTTTTCTTATCTTATTAATTGACGTATTGCGTTATATGCTTTTTAGAAATGATATCAGTTATTATAGACTTTATCGTTCACCTTTAGATAATTCCTATCCATTGGGGTGACTAACTTCAAATTTATAAAGTCACCGCATTGCTTTATCATCCGCACGACTTGCTCGTGGGACGCCCACTTGACGTCCTTGTCGCCGATACCGACTATAAAGTCTCCTTCCTTCATCCCGCCCACCTGGAATAAAAGATAGTTCTCTGTTTTTATTCGTTGTCATAATTGCGTAAATACGTTACATAATTATAAAAAAAGAAGATTAAAGACAATTGTGAATACATCAGATGACGGAGATCATTAGATTATCTTACATCAGCTAGCGAATTGTGATCGACGGCGGCTATTATTACCGGAGCGTCGCCGCGTACGCTAAATCCGAAACCTTCGCCGTCAGGACCTCTTTGAAGCTGCACCAATCGCGGCGCGGTCCAGTGTCGTTTGGCGGAAAATATCGCTACGGGTCCCAACGACTTGAAAAGATCATCCACCCCGTGCTGCCCGAAATCCGGATGAGTAATGCTAAGTTGAAATTTCGTGGAGGCTACATTTGCAAACAGAAAATAAAATAAAATAAAAAATATCATGATTTATATATGCACCAAAATATAGGAGACAAAAATTATGACATGTTTCAATTTATGCTTTTTGACGAAATGTCATACCGATAATATCCGGTGGATCCAAAAGTTCTCGAAAATCATCCTCGCTACCGAATCTATTGTAGCTATCGAGCGTCGCTTCTTGCGCTTTCTTCAGGACCCTCGCTAGCGCTTTTTTACCCTTCAGATCACGGCACATTCTCTGAAGTCGTTGACTCTCGTCGTGTAAAACGAGAGCTTCTCTGAGATGTGCCTTGCCTGTAATAAAAAAATTCTATTCATATACATTCTTATAGATCAAGATAAATAAAAAGAAATAAATAATAAAAAAGTTATATAGAAATGTAAAAATAACATTTAATATATTAAGTAAGAGTAACTCTTATATGAAACAATAAGTTTTGCGGGTGAACGTACCCAATAATTTCCTTTCATTGTCATCTCTGGGAACGGTCGCGTCCAACTGAGTTTTCCCGTCGCTCTTTTGGATGTGCTCCAATGTGAGCCTCGTTTCCACACGAAACTCAGCGATCGGTCTGTCCAGCAGACCGACCGCGAGGTGCTTGTGAGCGAGGGCAAGATGGTGTTCGCGCTTCACCAGTATCAACGAGATCCACGTCTCTGGGACGTAGTCACGAACCGGCTCGCGCGATATCAATCCATGGACATCATTGTATATCGCCGCAACCTGGATTAATAATTATCTTCATGATTCACTTGTACTTATCACACTAATAATCGCAAGACAGCAGAAGAATCGTGACAAAGATTTTTTTTACCTGTGCTGCCTCTTGAGCAAGATCTAAGCAAACATCGACGTTTCTGCCATCCTTCGATTGTAGCTCCAGCTTTTCGAAGAGGCACTCCCTTGCCTGAGCCTAACATATAGAAATGCGAAATAAATTTAATTGTTAATAGTAAATATGCGATACATGATATTGAAGAATTATTAATTGCGAGATAGAATAGTCCTTTATTTGAACATCTACGATAAATACCAAATTAAGAGCGACGAGAGCGAGAACTTACGAGCATTAATTGCACCAGCATTTCAAGCATATCCGGTCCCAGATCCATACTTGGTGCGTTTGTAAAGTTCTCGTGGATATATCGGAAGGTGCCAGCCGCTCTGAGAAAAGCGTCGACCGCTTGGTCGAGTCCTCGAGCGGTCAAACGATCCTGTTTGGCAGCCAACTGCGTATAAAGTGCGCCAGCATTGAAGAGAATAGACGCCTTCTCGAAGGCGACCGTTCGCTGGCAACTCGGTACTCCTGTCAACGAATCGAACCATTCGAAATAAATGCCAAGGCTTCTGTCGGGCGGAAAGAAACGCCTCTCTATGAAATAGAGCTGATTGTAATAACGCAGGAGTAACGCGATGCCCGCCGAATCTCTGGTCGGTGTCCTCGTAGCCTGCGGATTTAAAATAGTAAAATATTTATTTATAACATTTATTTCCTTTATATTCACTAACTTAAATTCTATATTTTGAAGTAATATTCAAATTATTGACAATTATATGACACGATTCAATTTATTCCAGAAATTACGTTCAGACAATTTGCACAAAGTTCTTCAATAGAAAGTTTCTAAATTACAAATAAGAAAGATAGACTCAGTTTTCTTTTTTAATTTGATGGAAATTATTATGAAAAGAGATACGCGTTATTTGCTTACCTGCCTGGTTTCCATCAGGTCAGCTATAGCTTCTTCGTAGTTTTCCCCATCCTCGCTATAGTGTTCCAAGATGAAGTCCTACAAGTAAATAAAAGATCGTTCAAGCAGGGCGATCAATAATTCGTAACACGTGCACGTAGCACGTGGAATCACAATACGTGACGAACAATGTTAAATCGATATCTTCATAGCAACTACGAACTACGAAGCTTTCTTGGTTAATGCATGCTGGCATCTCTTCTCACAACACTTGCGATTTTTCTCTCGTAATTCTCGCTAAAGTTAGAAGCTGACGCAAGATAAAAATGGTGAAAATCACCCTCGAATTAATACGGAAACGTTCGGAGCATAATGAGGGCGAAATATCAACGTTGGAAGAGATAGCTTTGCACCAGGAAAATATTGATAAAATCCAGCTGATAGACAGACACTGCAGGAATCTCAGGATCCTCCTGTTGCAGCACAATCTAATATCGAAGATAGAGAATCTGAGTATGCTGAAGAGGCTGGAATATCTGAATCTGGCCCTCAATAATATCGAGGTTATCGAAAACCTGGAAGGCTTAGAGAGCTTAAAGAAGTTAGACCTCACCATCAATTTTATCGGAAATTTACAAAGTGTAAAAAATCTCAGGTATTTTTCTTCATAATTTTATTATTATTATTATATTATATATAAACTATATACATAATTTCTAATTATTTTATTTTATAATAAAATTACATCATGTTAAAAAATATATCAAAAAAATACGTTAAATATAATTTATGAAGTCAATTGGTCAAGATTCAACTATCAAAATCAATCAGCGTCAAACTTCGATCAATTGTGCGTCAATATGACATCATTTCGTTATTATACAATTTCAATAGAATTATAAATCACTTTTGATTCTCTCTCAATTGCATGTTTCACATAGGTGCAACGAACATTTGGAGCATCTGATTCTAATGGGAAATCCGTGCACGGATTACGAGTACTACAGGCAATACGTTGTGGCTACTTTGCCGCAATTGCAAGAGCTCGATATGAAAGAGATTGAAAGATCGGAACGTATCAAGGCATTGCAGATCTATTCGCGAGCGCGAGACGACGTTATCGAGAGCTACAAGCATTATGAGAAGACTAGGATAGCTCAACGCGTTCGTCGCAATGCACATGAAACCACAGAAACACTCAAGCAGATGGTATATTTTTCTTGACGATGTACATAAGTGATAGTATATCGGTAATGCAATGTCTGAGCTAGTATGCAAATTGCAAAGCGCGTTAAATATTAATTATTTAATAAGGCAATAATTATCTAAATACTATATTGAAATATGCCATTAACGTTTAATCCACAAGATCATAAATTAACATATTTTATGTTAAATTGTACGTGAGATTTTTCAGAACTATTTGATTTGAATTACAAAAGGCTTTTAAAATCAAAATGTACAAATAATGTTGACATATTTTTCTTAATTAAATAAACTATACATGTATCTGCGTGAATGTTTTTCAAATCGTCCGTAGTTTGCTAAGCGCGTAAACAGTTACGTAGCAGAACATCATTTATGCATGAAAAATGCAAATAAGAACGTTTAACATCTTTTTCAGAGTACTGAGGAAAAGGTGAAACATACAAAGAACGAGCGAAGCGAGAATACAAGCACAGAGCAGGATGACGAGTCAGAGGACGAACATTTCTGGAAACAGCCTAGTTATCATACGCCGGAAGACAGAGTCGCCATTGCTGAGCGATTCATGAAGAAACAAGAGATGAAGAATCGCACTTCGGATAAGACCACTCATCCAAAACGTGCGCTGAAATTATTCGCTCCAGATGGAAGAGCATATAATATAAATCGAGCGAAGGTACCATTCAGATTAAACGATGAAGATGATCCCGATTTTGTTGTTCTTGAAGTATCCGTTTACAGGTAATTACTAATTAATACGTGGTGCTAAATAGCAGCATACACTGTATCCGAGCAGTAAATAATTATAAGAGTAAAAAGGCACATTGTAAGAACTTATTTTAAAAAACTTATAAACACTTTTCAAGAATAAACAATCAATTTTTAATATATCCATTGTTTAACGACACCGGTTATTTTTGTCTATCGCAAATTTTGAAGATTTATCAAAATTTATTAAAAGTATATCCCACATTATTGCGCTTATTTTTCGTATTCGTAGACACTTGGACACTTCTTATATCGACGTCGACGTAAATCCGACTTACGTGCGAGTCACTATAAAAGGAAAGATCCTGCAGTTAACCCTGCCCTGCGAGGTATCGGTTGAGAGAAGCAATGTTCGACGGAATACGACTACCGGAAGTTTAGTGATCGCTATGGCCCGTTTGACTCCGTGCACAACAATCGTGAAAAAGAACGAATCGACGAGAAAGAAGAAATTCAACGAAAGCGAAACAAAGGTAATTACAGTTCGGGCACCGATGACCTCCCAACGAGTCCTCCTCGAGATCGGCCCGGCCACAGATATTCACGATTTTCTGAAGATAACTAAGAATTCCGCGAAACAAACCCAGAAGAAAGAAAAGAAGGATCTTGATAATTTCGAGAACAATTCGGACGTACCGCCTCTCGAATAAACTCAAACTAATTACGAAACCTGATGATGATCTCATAAATTGATCATTATGTTGATTCGGGACTTACCTTGAACGGATCCCGAAAGTCAATATCTTTGGTCTCCTTGAGTCCCAATGGTATCATCGGCATAACGGGCTCATCACTGAAAGAAAATACCGTTCGATGCAATACCGTACGTTTTTGCCACTTATATCAGTAAAATTTAATAATTCTCGCCGAATTTACCCATCGACATTCTGATACAGCTCCACCGAGCTATTCAACTCGGCGAGCTGTTCCTTCAGCAGCTGTAAGTTCGAGTTGACGAAGCTTAGCTCCAAGGCGACGGTCTCCTTTAATTTTCTGTTGGTCGTCGCCCTGTAACATAATTAATAAGAATTAAGACAAATGCAAATATATTACTTATAAAATGTATTATTAATTGTACAAAATTTTTTTGTATATTACATTTATTTTCGATCATAGACCATGATCACTTAGGACTTTCAGTTTTGCAGTAGTGTTTGTAAATAATTATATAGATCGCAGAATAAAAAAATTATCGTTTTAAACGATCTTAAAGCAATTATACCAGAAAAGATACAAAATTCTACACGAATTTCATGGTAATTTATAAAAATAACTAGCTGTAATCAGCTTAATAATTATATTTAAATATTATTTATTATATATTGATGTGTAAGTGCGCCGTGGCGTGTGAACGCTTACTTAAAGAGATTCTCAGCGCCCGCTCGTAGCCGCAGCTCCTTGTTGATCTCCTGGTTGAGCTTACTTCGCTTGTTCTGCAGCTTTCCTCTGCAGGTCGCTACCCTCGGATCCGAACCCTGCGAACCATGAAACGCATAGTTAGCGATGCCTCCGACGTATCATGTATGGCTCGTAATCATATAATCCGCAAGGATTGCCGCAAAGATAAAGACCAGTTCCGCTAGCCATGTTGATCAACTAACTCTGGCCGGCGATTATCTATCGTCTTTTCGGATCATAGCGGATAATATGAGTGGAAACAAGGCGATAAAACGATTTTCTTATACATGTTTCTTATATATGTCCCTTTCTCAAATTGCAATGCAAATTCCACCCAATCTTCTCGAAAGATTTTCTTTTCGATGATGACTGTTGAGAGAATTGATACTTTCTTACGTATAAATAATTCTAATTAATATGTTTTAATATTTTACGTCTTAAGAAGAAAGTATCCAATATTATCGGATACAATGATATTAAGGTATATTTATTAAAGTTAATTACCTCTATGGTTATACAACACTGCGATAATAATTAAGGTAACATTTAATATCTTTTTGATATCAAGGTAATTCGAAGCAAAGTAAATATATCGTACTAATTAAATAGTATTACCATAAAGCTGATTATTATTGCGCATCGCTAATGCGCAAGTTATTACATTTTATTTTAAAATTAGTGCACGCAAAAGTTTATAGGTAGTTTTTTGCTATGTTCTAACTGATTGTGAAACAATGTAAAAAATGAAACGTGATGAATCGGGAAAAAACGCTGATAGATGTAATTATACGCTAAGAAGTATCAAAGTACAAGAAAAGAAGCAAAAAGAAGACACGGTCGCGGTTATCGCGCGCGAATTACTACACATCGGAAGAAGCCGCGACGACCTCGCGATCGCCGACCGTGCAGCCGACTGTCAAGTTCGGACTTCCTTTGCTCCTTACCCCAAACCGGAAGCATCTCCTCATGATAGCGTCCGGCGTGGCGGTTTTCGCGTTTCGCGCACTTCGCACCGTGTCAACGCCGTCTTTTCTTCTGTCGAACGCCCTTCTGTCCTCCTCCTCCTCCCTCGTAGTCTCGCTCGAAACGATCATCCTCGCGTCCGAGGGAGCGATCGCGCGATCCCTCGGCAACGGGCAGTAATGCACCCACTTTAGCATGATCGCGAATGCATGGGCAACGATCTCGATCGTACCATCGGAACTGAGACTGTTCTCCGCGCGGATTACGATTTTCTAACGGCCGATCATCCTTCTCTCTCTCTCTCTCTCTTTTCCTTTCTTTATTTTTACGTAAGAATAGGATATGAAGAATGTGATATAAAAAAAAAAATCTCTAATGTAGTAATGACTTGTAAATTATAGAAGCTGCGATTAAAAACTTTGAATTAGCGCGTAGATAGAATCCAATGCTTTATTGTGCGGAATGTTTCATATAACGTTTATTATCAATTATCTATGTATACCCTAAAATAGTCTCTTTTCGCAAATTCAAAACTGATCTTTTCCCTGCAGATTTAAAGCACGGCATTATTGCCAACAAAGAATTAAGTATATAGTAATTAAATAATTCATGGAACCTGCACTGATGTAACAACAAAATGCGATTTCCGGATTGATGTCAAGTTGTTATTCTAACATAATTTTTTTTACCGGAAGCTTTAGTTTTATTAACATATATTTCTTTAATGCTGAAAGAGAATTAAAATAAAGGAACAACAATTCAGTTATTTTTCATTAAAGAAACGGAAGAACAATACTCAATTAATGAAAAAAGAGAGAGAAAGGCACGCTATATATCCAAGAATGTCAGATAAACACAATTTTTTCAAAATCCTCGCAATCTAGCCTGCACTTATCATCTTGCAGAACTTAATCATTGCGTAAAAGATTAGTCGTAAAAGTCTTAATGATTTACAAGCGACTTAAGAATGCCCAGACACACCTATTTACAAACTTTATGAGATATTAATAAGGCAACGATTAGGTTCACGTTTTGTGCGTTATATCGTTTATATTCATGTTACGTAAATCAATTTAACTTTAAAAAATATGCAGATTTGCTTGTTATTCCTTTAATTCTTATTTAAGTAAAATGGACGCATAATATTTGCTTTCACCGCAAAAATGCTGTTATTGCGGCTTACCGCAAATGTTGGAAGGCTATCGCGTCGCGATAATTTCAATAAACGCGAAAGCCGATGCGCGTTGCCGAGCGATACAGCACGGCCGATGATGTTCAACGAGATCTAGTCGTGTCTTATCGTCTCACAAACCGGCTTCTAAGGAAATGTACAATGTAACGAGATTGCGAGACGCGCATTCCCTTTTTATCTTCTAAAAAAAGAAAGGAGCTTTTACATTAACGAAGGTCATTTTATCGAGAACGTAGGATGTAATTTCAAGATGTGATTTCAAATTTTCGACAAAAACTTATGGTCTCGTTTGTCACCCAAAACAAACCAAATGGTTATCAATTAAAAGAGAAAAATGGATTTCTTTCTCGCAGCCACATCCTCGATTACGAAGAAGATGACTGCTAAAAAAATATTGATAATTAAATAAACCACGAAAAAAAAGAAATGAAGAAAGAGATAAAAAGCAGTCTTATGGGGTTTATGCGGTTAGCCTTTATTTTAGACGTAACGGCGGACTAGGTGTTCACGTTACCGTAATTCCGTTCCACTCTACTTAATAAACCGTCTCATTAATGCGATAAGCGCGACTCGTAGGTAACGATGGGTTATCCGTAGCTGTCGTTCGTGCAAACCGAGCAATATAAAATTCGAAAGGCGCGTCCCCCTACGCATTCCGCCGCTCGCCTCTGCTACAGTTTCCTGTTACGATGAATTTTGTACAACCGGAATCGTAACGTCATTATAACATCGCGCGTCACCGAACGTATATACTAGAATTCTCGCGGTTACGCGAGTTCTTCCTTACGTAATGCGTGTATACGTAAGGACGTATCAATCCATGCTGTGAAAAAATTATTTCTGCCGTTCTCAAAGATAGAATAAAGTATTGTTTTTTTTTATTTTGTCTCGCGCAAAGATAAGATGAACTATTGTCTTATAATTCCTTTTCCAGTTTTTTTTTTTTTACGTATAAATGGAGACTTAATGGCGTAAATGTAAATCTGTTACATCTATTATATGAGGTGCAGATTCCGTAATTTCATATTGTGCACGAATAAGGTCTCGGCTAATTCAGAAGTATGTTAAATGTTTGTTAATTATGGCGTTTCATTCAGACGCGAAAGCAACAATAACGTAACGTAGGAAAACATTCATATTAGAATAAATAGAATATGCAAGCGCTAACTCGGTCAACCAGAAGTTACGATCGGTGTTTCTCGTTCAACAGGAAATTGTAACGTCCAGTTCCTCTTGACATAAATATCGGCAGCTCGCTTATCGGTGCGCCGATTTGCAAAACACCCGCCCATACGTGCAAAGTGTCCCGGGAATCGTGTACTTCCTCTGAATTATAGATAATCTATTTTTATTTTTGTCTCTTTCCATTTGTCTAACTATTGAGTATTATGAAAAGATTATAATTTTTAGACGTGTAATTTTTTATAATTCTCCATCAGAAAGGATTGAGCGTACAAATAATTAAAATAAACGATCTTTAGACTTATTTTAGGACCATAATGTACCATTTTCGATACGAAACTAGACATAGGTGTTAAGTGAAAAAAAGTTTCAGAAATCAAACGAATAGACAAATCAATTTTAGCTATCAAATGAATGATGATTTCAAATTCTAGTTATTAAATAAAATATTATAAGCCTCTTTTCTTTTCGCTTTACATTTCTACTCTAGTCCATCAATTAAATCGATTTACATGGCATATATCAAAGTTATTTAAACATTAATCTCGTTTTTTAATTTCAAACAAAAGAAAATTAATCAATCGCGAAATGTATCCCATTAAATCCTTGATTCTAAGGAAGAATTGATCATCAGTTCAAATCGTCTTACAGGATAATTCTCAGCCGAGAGGAAGATACACTTGGTTTCGGGACACTGGATATGCCGCAACGCGGATTCGTATGCGACATTAACGACTTTGCCGGATGTTATCGCGCGCTAAATCTACCGTAACTCGCGCGTTATTAAACGTCGCGGCCTCAGTAGCCGGCCGGCCGCATATAACTGTTTGCTGCCGTTTCAGGCGAATCAAAGACGAGGCCGGGTGGAATCGGTATCGCCGGACTAAATCGGCATCGAGCGTTCGTGCGTAAAGAGCAGCGATTCACCGTGAGATAGCCTTGTCATCGAAGAGACTCGCGCATCCTGCGCATGCAATATTCAATTAGATTTGCATGGAATGTTCAATTAAATTATCACCGTGATAGCGAGTGCCGTTTCCCCTTTGCAGCTCGATTAAGACTTTAAAATAATTATTTAGATGTTCCGCACGCGGACCGTTGTTGTTTTTGCAGAGAATATGTACATTATATAATATACATATAATTCAAGCAGATCATGAAAAAGGAGCAGAAATAGATCACAAAAAGCAAACGGATTGTAAAATATTTTGCATATTACACTATATAGCACGTAAATTTATACAATATCAAAATAGTTACAATAACAGGAGACAACCATCGATTATTCCCCTTGAGTAATGCTATCCCTATAATAATATATTGTTAAAAATATTATAGACAGTTTAGATATAATATATAAGTAGAGCTATTAATAAATATGAATAAATTATTTTGTGCGCAAGCTAGATAAATAAATTGATCCATTTTGTACCCTTATACGTAAATTTCTAAACTTTAATGCACACCTGTACTTTTTTAAAACAACGGTCGCGTGGGTTAACACATTATTATGTAACATTCGCCCACGTTCGGCACACGGACACCCGATATTCCTAATTCGTCAGCATTTGATTTATGCGACCTCGATACTACGCGGCCTTGCCCAGCGAATTTATGAGACAAAGAAGCGCGCGTGTTCAAATTATCGTATACGCAATCGCATTTTGCAAATCTCCTGTCGTTCGCCCGGCACGCGTTGTTGCGAAAATGCGAACAAATACGATCGCACTTAATAATATCAATTTTCCGTGGAAATTCGCACGATCTGCAACGCGGCGCGCGCTGCCAGCAAATGTTATCAAGCGAATCAATCGCGCGCGAGAATTTACGTTATATTTTCTATTATATCTTCCACGTCGACCTGCACATTCAAACGGCATTCGCGGTATTTACGCTGAAACCACCGTAATTTTTTAACGGAACTGCACGAGAATTTAGAATTTAGCGTAGCGTTTTCAGCAATTACCGAACGCATCTATCGTGGAGAAGAGGAATCGCAATCGAGAAATTCGAAATGACGATATATTATATTATTACTGTTGTCATACGTCCCCACGTCGATTGTCGCGAGCACAGACGCGGATTATATTCTCACTTAACCCATGACTCTCATCTAGCCAATTTCGACGATTTATCCTGAAGTCTCTTAGCGCGACTCGTCGACTCGAGGACCGGCCACCGTCGTATCTTCCCGGCGACTAATCGCGAGAGGTGAGGTCGCCGGAATATGGGTCCCGCGGACGCACTCCGGCGCTCGGTGAAAGGAGAGAAACTCCGTAAATAATACAGTGGGGATGGATAACGCCGATGGCTCCTTTTTTTCTCTCTCGTCTCTCCGTCTCGTCGCGATTCTCGTACGCGCGGTGCGTGTGCGTGCGTATGCGATTTCGATGAAACGCACGCCCGTAAAAGCGGCACGGCGAAACGCCGATGGTAGATGACAAGGCTCTCTCCCTGATCATCGTGTACAGCTGTCCTCCTCCCGCAGGGATGAACGATCCGCACAGTCATTTGAGCTCAGCGAAGCTCATAGACTTACATATAGATAAGCAATACATTGCGGACACTCACGTACATTTACACACACATATATATACTTTTGCGAGCGATAAACATTTGGGGAAAAAGTGGAGGCAAGATATTAATTTGTGAGAATAATGAGAAGAATAAGTACAGAACCTACATACGTGTTTGATGTAGATGCAGGATAGTAGAAATTATAAAGCTAATTTTTTTACGTATATTATTTAAAATAAAAGAACTGTAGCTATATCAGTCAATGACACGAGATTTCTACTACGCGGTCGATGTCCCGCATTCTCGTCGCCCATTTATCACGAACGCGATTTTGAATTTATTTTTAAACGGCCGACTCTTTTTTTCCTCCGACTTCGTCCGCGACACGAGAGAATTTCTCGTTTAGAAAATAATGTAAATCAGATTTCAGAAAGCAGATTTGACTTACGTCACACTTACGGAGGTGGATTGTATACATATTACGCATATATAGTAAAACTCGAAAGTGGACAGTCCAATGTTTAGCAATAGTTGTTGAGCAATATTTTCATCTATGTATGTCATTTCCTTATTACTTTAACTTTTTCTATTATGAAGATTTGTATTACGTTCTGCGCGTTATTCAATGAATTTATATAGCTTTACGAAACCTCCTATGAAGACATCTTATAAGAAAACGTGAAATATTAATTTTAACGCAATGTATCGCAGTGTGTTGCCAAATTCGTTACTCGATGTATAATATAATGTCTAAAAATGAACTTTTCCATACGGAACATCCTTAGTCATTTGGAAAACAGAATTTAACAGTATCAAAATCACAAGACGATCAATCTCGACGGATAAAAATTTGTTAAAAACCTTGATAGACAAATAAGCACAAATTTTAATTAAACTTTAACAATTACTAATCATAATCTATTTATATCTCGGGGTAATTTCATGATGTTTCCGTGATAGAAGAGTCAAACAAAATCCCACAAAACGTCAGATGTACGAAAACAAATGGGAAGAAAGCTCGAGGAAGGCGGACGCGATAATACGCGATTTCGCTTGTGGTCCACGTACTCGGAGGTACTGGCAAGGGGATACCGTCCGATGCTGGGAAGGCCGCGAGGAAGGAGCTCGATAACGGTATCCACCGCGAATGATCCCCACCCGGGGATCGAGATGCCGTAGACGTAGTCGAACGGACCGAGAGAAGACGAACGGGAAATAAGATACGTCCACATTTTTCGCGGCCCCTCGTAACGCGCACCTGTCGCCGACACGACGCGACGTCGCGCGCTTGCCGCGCGGGAAACAAGCGTTTATAATTCTGAGGTTTACACACCTATATCGATTTACCGCCGCCGGTTTCATTTAATCTTTCTCATTCCCGACGCAATCGCGTAGCTGTACGCGGATTTGGTGTGCACGATAATTAGCTAAATTGTCGTTAGGAAATCATTTCTGCGGAAATTTCTGTGGAAATATTACGAGGTATGAGACATGCTAATAACGACGATAAAACATGTACGAAATTTATGAAATCGCATTACAAACGTACTTACGAGGCTACAAATGATATTACGAGGATATAAATGATATATCATTATATTAATATTCGCTATGACAACTTAAAATTAGCTTTCTACCGCTAGATAACTACCGTTCCCGAGATATCGCGAAAAAATCGGGTCATAAAATTGTAATACCATGTACGTTGGGCAAAAGTCGAAGGAACATAATATCGAGAATACTGTAATGTACGACTTCGGATTTTTCCGGAGCCACGACTGGCATAACATTACAAGCGGAACCAGATTCCGCGCAGCGGTATAGTTTTCCCTCGCTGCATTCTGCTGAACGTATAACTACTTTTACCACATATACGGCAGGAATGTCTAATTGTGCACGGGTTTCTGATTGAGACCCACTTTCCTCTTCCGGTAACAAGGGCACGCGATTTTTTTTTTTTTGCGGAAAAAGTAGGGGCGTGTTAACACAGCGCGCTACTAAATCTCTTAAATCAGCATCCGCCTCGCTTGTCACAATTTGACGAAATTTCTTGAGACAATAGAATAGATTGTTAGGTCTTTTTTCGGTGATGCGCTCGGGAATAAATTTATGAATTTAGGACCCTAGATCACGGTTCGAGGTTCAATAAAGATCCCGCATCTGGCGATTAGCATCGTCAGCGTTTCTTCTTCGTTATTCCTGGTGACTAGACATCCTGGTTTCCGAGGACATGCCATCCTTCTTGAAATCCCCCTGACATGTCCCCGGATGTCACGGAGTTCCAGTTTTGCATTTTAAACACACGATTAAGGTCCAGTTTCACAAGTGTCGGTTAACTTTTAACCTTAGATTAACTCACTCTTCGTCTCTTTCTAAGGGGGACGTTAGAAGGAAACGAAGAGCGAGTTAATCTAAGGTTAAAAGTTAACCGACACTTGTGAAACCGGACCTAAAAGACACGTTCGCATTCCTCTATTTAATACTGCGTCACATCAAAATTTCAAATCTTCGATAACGTTAATATCGTTAATTAATAGGTGAGAAAATAATTTTTACGACGAAATATAAATTTCCATCTTCGTTCCCTCGTTCAAAATCGCGGGAGAACGAAGCTTCCTTCCTGCAGTCGCGCGCAGAGGAGTATAATCGAGTTTATTGCCGAGGAACAGCCGCGGTCTACGGTGACAGCGAGAGGCAGGACGCGCGGAGAGATGCCCGCTCGTTCGGCTCGCTAATCCGCGAGCAAGGGCGTCGCCCTTCGTGCCCGTCTTTACGTGGCGTAACCGAGAAGCCGATACCGAGCGGAGCACGCAGCAGGAAACGCAACCAAGTACGTCCAACGCGCGCGCCGCGTCGTCGCTCCGCGTCGAGGCGTTTCACGCGCATTTTTAGTCGGTCGATGACTCCGAAGTTGTATTAAACACCGGCTACGCCGTAATTGAAATTACGTAGTATATACTGGAGTTGGAAACGCCCGGCTGGTTTGCGCGCGCGGTTTCCTTCGTTATGCCTAGGAGTGTGTGTCGAGATCACGGTGAGGAGAATACGCGATGCGTCCGATCGTATACACAATAACGTCATTGGCGAATCCGTCCGAATTGCAGGCTTCGTCGACTAGAGCCGTTCCGTAGCGCGTGATTCATTTATTACTTCTTTACACCTACCGATCGCGTGATTCATTTATTACTACTTTACAACTTCTTTACACCTATAATAATCACGAACTCGTAAGCGAGACGCGAGTAATTATAGATTCACTGACAGTCGCAATTTGTAATCAAGTCAGTGATCTGAGTGACGGCTTCGACCGCGCTTATCGATTAATTCCCTATTGCCTGATCCAACGATCCCCGCACCGATCGTATCTTCAAATTGCAAAATAATAGATATGGGAATCGATTGCGATCGAGTCGATTGCAATTGGATTCCGAATGGCTTAAGAATTCACGGGCGCGCGAATGGAACGGCAAGGGTAAGAAAAACAAAAAACAAAAAATAAAGATGTATAGATCGTTGCGGGGAGGAAGGGAGGGCACGGATCGTTCCGGTTTATACCTCGGTCTAATTAGAAACGGCATGTCTCAGGCAGCTTCAAGGCTGTCGCGTCCTTCGCGATCATTGCACGCTCGACATATTACCACACGAGGAGGATCGCCCCACGCTCGGCCAAGGGAGAAAGGCGATGTATGGCGAAAGAGTGTGCACGCGCGTGTGTGTGTGTGTGTGTGTGTGTGTGCGTATGCGCCGTATATATATTACACGGCGCATCCGGGGAATTGTACTGAGGATGCACCGAGCGCACATTTAACCCGTCAGTGGAAAAGGTTGGGTATGCTAGATCCAGCTTGTTCCGCAACTCGCCCTAATTCGAACCATTGTTGTTCGCATAATTTAATGTATGTACACACGTTCAAGAGTAGAGGACTCGATGCGAATCGGTAACGATTTGAACCAAATTGAAGAGAGAAGCTCCTTTCGAATGGTTTTGAAGCTGTATAGTTTAAAAAAAAAAAAAGGGAAAAAGCGATCGAATTTTACGAGTTTGAGTAAGTCTATAAAGTTGGAGACTTGAACGTTTTGTAGAAATGAAGAATTGAAAAAAATAAATTCTTTACTAAGCTTTTAATTTCGACGACCGGGGGCACCATTTCACACAAATCGGCTTCTTCTATATTAATTTAAGTATCTCTTATGTGACATGATGATTATTAAACTCCAAATATCACGACGATTATAAGATAAGTCATAAAGACATTTAAAAAACGTTCCAAATTTGACTTATCTTTCGGACGTCGTTCGGTTTACTTGGGAAACGTTTAATTTAATCCTATCGATAACTTCCAAATTCCGCAAATGTTTGGGTTAACGGTGAACAATCGCGAGGGTTCAGGTGAGTTCAAATTACCTGAAGCTTTATGTCCGGAAGTATCAGCATCGTTCGCGCGTCCGTTCGCCAGGGCGAACCGCGGGTATCCGAGTTCACTTTTCGATCCGTGTCCTCGCCTTCCCGATCTTCGCGTATTCGCGTCGAATGTCCTCCTCTCGGGACGAGAGTGATACGCGGGCCCGTCTCTTCGGTCGTCTTCCTCGGAATTCTCTGGAAGCTCCGCCGCGGAGTTCCCGTGGAATGCTCGCGGTCGCGTCGTTCGCACGGTCGACCGGAAGTGCGAGGTGGCTCTCCTCTCAGCGTACCGATATTCGGCGAACACCCGGTCCACGCGATATTTCGAACGATTCGCTAGCGATCGCTCGCGCGGAGAACGAAAATCACGCACTGTATCTGATGGAAGACGCGATGGAAGACGCGAGAGTTGTCGCGTCTACCAAGAGGAAGAAAGCGGCGGTGAGTTTCTTCGCGTATAGCGCCCGGAGAACTATTGGAGAACCTCACGTCGCGTCGCGCGGAGAAACGGAGAACGGAGAACACTTCGGCGAGCCGGAAGGACGAGGTCGGGGAAATCTCGAGGTCGTCGAACGGATGACGTTCGATCGGCAGGCGAGTTTTCGGAGCACGAGGCTGGAAGCTGGAATAACCCGACGACGCGATCGACGCGATGGCGTACGCGACTTCCCGATCGGCATAGACGACGATCCATCAACGGCACCTAGAGCTCGGCTGGAATCGGCCGCGATCGGTGTAGCTCGGCGAAAGGGAAAAAGAAAGGGTGAGCAGAAAGAAGAGTAGGGATGGGCCCGGTCGCGAGGATGGGCCTGCTATGCGGCCCACCGTGCTACGAGAGGAAGGGAGGATAGGAGGAGGGAAACATATCGCGTGTTTCTCCGCGAAACCGTGATAAATTTCTCGACGGGAATCTCGAACATCCTTCGACAATCTGATAATTAGTATCGTAACGCGATAATTTGATCATTTGACGATTTTATAATAGCGAAAGTAATAATGAAGTTCGGTTCATCTCGAGGGTGATCTTTAAAGATTAAATTCTCAACAGCCTCGAATCGATGTTTTTGTGACACTGGAGAACAGTAGGGGGAGATGACACGTTGTGGGAAAATATGATAGGAATGATGACGCGTGGCGCTACTTTTTGATTGCCAATTTATCGCGTCGTTAATCAGAGAATCATATGATATAAAACAGACACAGTTACTCGCAGTATTAACGTTGTCGTGATTGCAAATGTCATGCGAACGTGAACTATTCCTGAAATTGCATTAAGGTCTTCGAGGACTTCGGGGCAGGTATAATCGTGTCCAAAAGTATTTAAACTCATAAATTATATTTCTGTCATAACAAGAACAAATAATAAATATTTACTATTTGTATTTGTTACACGTTCGCGTGTAAAATGTCCAACGATTGTTTTCAATGATAAATGGATTTATTACAATGCAAAGACATATATTGCTTTTCTCTCTTTCTCTGTATTTTTATGTTGTTCAAATAACTTTCAGAATATAGCTTTGAATTTCTACTTCTGCTTTTAGGGATGCACATTGTCGATCGCGATCTCACATGTCACATACTTGTTCGACCGCTGCGATGATTGAGTTGAATGCGACAGATGGTCGCAAGGCCTTTTCTTCTTTGAGGTAGCACCTTAGAAGTATTTGCACTTCGACATTCCAAGCTGACTGGACTAGATTGTCGACGTTTTTTATACACTTGGAAATGCAGCAAAATCGGTTCGTTAAAATAAACAAACTGCGACATGTAAAATTATACGGATAACTTATATTGATGTCTAATCATACATAGCTTGAATTTAACATTTATATCTTTTTTTTACGTCTCACCTTCTTATTACCAATTAAATCGCAATCTGTTAAAGTTCTTCTATTTTGATGATAATGTCAATCAACTCATTCTTCGTGTGCATAAATCCATTATGTCTAACGACGACAATCGAGCTCTCGTTTCATTTCCGGGGTTGGGTTTCCGATTACAGCGCACCTTCACGACCTACGTGAAAATTACGTGAGGTCTGCTTCACGGATTACGGATTGGAACAAAACGAATGCAAAATTCAGAATGCGGAATCTCCTCTGCAAATCGAAAGTCGCAAGATGGAAAGCCGACGTCGTCGCCGCCGCCGAGAGAACGGCGCTGAGAGAAAGGCGCTCGAGATGATTAGTTCACGGACGCAGATGGGCATGGAACCGCCGGGGGATTTTTCCGCCACCTGTTAATGGAAACGCGATCTTTTCGAACATTCCGGACCGGACCGGAAAAATTTCCGTGTTGAGGAAAAAGTCGCGTATAGGTACACTTGCCGCTTCAGAGAACACGTGCGCGGTCGAGCGTTATTTACGTAATCGATTGCGAAAGAACCGAATCGTTTTTTTTTTACCTGTCATACCTGGCAAAACGCGTATTCGGGCGTAAAAATGGGACGCACCCCCCTGAGTGACTCGCGTGATGCAGAAATAACACGGCCCTCGGCGTCGAGATTGAATATTGCGATTTACGTGCACGTTGCGTGATTACTTTTTCGTATTAGCGGCGTTATGGCAGTTTAGCGCGATGCATATGCAAACAAGCGCATCCGTTCGATTTCGTTCTACGTGAGGCGTATCTATAGGCGCTGATTTACCGCGAATGGTCACGTCTTCCCCGACCGCTGAAGAAAATGCTGGTTGAAGAGCTCTGCGAAGTCAATTCTAGTATACTTTCGAATTCTCGAAGTGTACAGAACTCCGAAGACACACACACGATATTAATCAATTCTTGCTTCGTTAATGTATTTTTCGAATTACCTATAAAACGCGAAAATTATATTAATAATTAATATATTATTGTATCGGTACTCGCGCATCCACGCGCATTTTGTTACACAATTCAATGTTAAGCAAGCGAGCCTTCCTCTGAGAAGATGCAAACAAACCTAATCAAAGATAACAAACAAATTTATTATAAAGATGCTATTGCTCTTTTTCGTTATATAAACTGCCAACTATACTATTAAATTCGTGTGTCAAATTATACTCAATTTGAATCATTTTTAACCATTCCTATAGGTCGCCACTGCTCCTATACTTAATATGTCATTAATTTAACTAAAACTGGAGTTGAAATAATACTGTTTTGTGTTAAAATAATAAATTTCGACGCACATTACCATGTATAATTACCATGAAAAATAACAAAATGTTTTTTAACTCATAATATTATTTTAAATTTCATCCTTTAACATTTAACAATTATAGAGATCGTAATTTTAATCTCAAAATGATGCTCGAAAGGTCCAACGATTTTCAATTCTGACTGCATGCCGGATGAAGATTATTTTTTGTTGACGACAGAATGTCGTGTTGTTTTTTCGAGGTCCTTAAAGTGTGCGATAAAATCAGGGACCGTGGCAAGGTTAACGAGCGGCCACGACGCGAATTGTGTTTCACGTTTAGAGGCAAGGAAGGCACGCCGCGTGTCGCCGGCGCGTGCGATTACGCACAGTGCAACGTGACTCATGCAGGACCCATCGTTCGTATGGCGCCCGCCGAGGAAGAGGAAAACGCAAGGAAGCAACGTCTCCGTGTCGTTCGGGAGCACCGGAAGGGCCGACAGCTGCGACGTCGGCGCGGCGTGACTCACGCGAGCACACCGCCGGCATACATTATTAAGGCACTCGAGTGTCGTCTCGTTTTCCATTGTGTGCGCGCCGTGCTATCTGGCAGTGTGGACGAAACCGATGATGCGAAGTTGGGGATCAATGACGGGCTCGATAGTTAGTCGAGGAGAATTATTGACTCGCGCATACACGCCGATAAAAAACCCACAGAATCAAAATTTCTCGAAACATAATAATCATTACCGTCTGTTAATTAGATAAACGTGATTAATTAATTGTAATATAATAATCTTGTTTTATAAGGTATTTTACTGGGGCAAATCGTGAAAGACAAGAAAATAGATTTCGCGCAAAGTTTGTAACACCTGATATAGTATTACGAATCTCATATCGTGTGAATTTCAGTTTTACTGAAATCCTATCCTCCTTTTAGCACTACGATTTAAAAAAAAATGTGTTTAAATGATGTGCTTTTAGAACAAAATAAAGAAAAATGTAAAATAAAGTAGAAGTATCAGCGAGTCAAAATAATTTAAGTATAACGTAATTCGATTTCGCTTTCTTTTCCACGCTCAGACTTCGAAGGAAGAAACGGGAAAGAATAAAATTTCAAGAAAAGAAACGCGGTTGAGGAAACAACAAACTTAAGATTAGCGATCTTGCCCTGGGGAAAAGAGTCACTTGTTCAAGGGAAGCACGTGCCAGCTCATCGGTTAGTAATTGCCATCACGGACATGTCCCTTGATGACTCGGTGCCGGACGACATACGGCAGGCGCCAGATAACAAAGAACGTGCCCGGTCAGGTCTTTTTCTCTACGTGATATCGACATGCGCAAGATTACAAGTAATTCTTTCCATTTTTCCAATCTTTCTTTTAATCTTGTGCATGTGCTCGCTTTAATAAACTTTTAATCTTAAGACTTCCCCTGTCCCCCTCTCTCTCTCTCTTAATCGTTCTCATTATAAAGAATGGAATCCTTTTAAAGTTTAGAATTAAGTATCGAAGAGTTGCTCGATAAAGTTTAACAAAGGAATAGTTGTAGTTCTGAGATAGATGCATGAGAATGAAAGAAAAGAAGTCTTTTTCACTACACAACGCTACGGAGATATCGAAAATTTTTATTTTAATATCGCAATCTCTTTTCGCGCTATAAATTACAAGCAATATATTGACTGGATTATTATCTCTCTGATGAGATAAGATCCGGGAAGCATGAGTGAATCATTCGATTGTACATTTCTAATTACACAGATTTTTTTCTGATAGGAAAGGGTTGTTTTCTTACGTTTGTTTCTATATCCGTGGCATGACGAAGCAACTCGTGCCGCAGATTCGCCGACGTATATGGCATTTCGCGAATTCTATAGGTCGCGGATGATTTCACGCGAAATGTACGCAAAATCTATTCGCGTGTACCGCAATGCGATTCTCCGTCGTTACGTCTTGTTTATGTCCCTTCCATATGGAAAGACCGGTATGTTAACGCAACGATGCCTAATAAAATTTTTCTACATTACCGTCTGTAATATGAACAAACGATAAAATTTGTGGGTAACGAATAATCTCATGCGAAGTGTTCAAGATAATCCGCGGACAAGAGATGCGATAAAATTTTTTATTATGTAAAACTCGGGAATGCAAACGTAATTCTGATTAACATGCTTGTATAATCAAAGTGTAATAGGCAGAAAAGCTAAGAGCAGCAGCGCGGTAATTCAGATATAGTAATTAACATATTTATCCGATTGCAAGTATAATGAATAAAAAACGTGATGAAATTGATTCGACGACGAAAAACTATGGTATTATTCGCGATGCTGAAAAAGACAATTCTTATTTAAATATTTATCTTAAGTAACCCCTACTGTATTTATTTAAATAACACCTATTGTAATTAATATTAACATAATAATATTAGACTTATATCTCTAAGGCTATATCTGGATTCATAATTGTAAGCCGTCATGTTTTAACCGTTTCATTAATTGCGCATACTTTTTGGTAAAACAATCGCAATTATTTAATAAAAGACCAGTCCTTACGCACACCTGCATCGATAGATTGCAGAAAAGCAACGATTTACTAACTAAATAAAAATTGCGAGGATTACGCCGCGTGGTGCGGATCGAGGTCCGCGGAGGAGCGGAAAGGAAGAGAAAGAGTGAAAGAGAGACAGATTGAAAAAAAAGAGGAGGAAGAGGGAAACAGGTGCGTTACGCATCTCGCGACTTCCGGTACGGTAGACGAAGGTGCGGCGCGTAACGCGCGGCGGAGAACGGACCGAGCGTATCCGCTCGAGCGGCGCGTATTCCGGTCGCGGTCGGAGCGACCTAACCGCGCGATCGTTGCCCGAGTTTACTCCCGTTTTCTCGACACGGACGAGCGACGACGTCGACACGGCGCGGCGCGGGCGAGATCGCGCGCAGGGCGTGTGTATGCAACACGCTCTCGGCACGACGCCGCGCGGCGACCCAGGAACGCGACCCACGACGTAAAGCGACGGCGACGTAGAGCGAGGCACGCGGCTGCCGGTTGGCCGCGCCGACCTTGCGCGCGTTACTCCACTTTCGAAGGAGGCTAACCGCGGAGGCGAGCGTTGCACCGCGACGCGGTATACGCGCCTCGCCTCGCCTCGCCTCGTCTTGCCGCTTGACGCGCGCGCGTTTAGGCCGTACGTGAGCGCGCGAGCAGCACGTTCTAGCTAGCCCTCTCATGCGTGACACGAGCCGCGTCTCCGCGGACACTTCTGTTTTCACAGTGGAATGCAGGTGCATCGCGATGACTTATGTTACAGCGCGAGCGCGCGAGGAGTCGTTTGTCTTGGTGAGACTGACGTCTTTGTGATTTAAAGCTCGCCACGCGTCACTTAGCTTTTTCCACTTTTCGAATAATCTTTATCAGTCCAAAACATATGGTGATAAAATCTGTCGCTACGACGAGCAAGCTTGGCTCTCTCTCATTTGCGAAACCTCGCTGTGTTTACAGGTGTTACAGGTGGTTCTTGTTTGTTTAGCGGATTAAAATAGATTTCGAGGAATATGAAGCTACTAATGTATGGAAATGTTGTTTTAATCGTTTTCAAATGTTAACCCTGAAGCAATTTTGCTCCATGTACTCTCCCTTATAAAGTTCGAACCGAAAACACGTGGCTTATTTGTACATCTGTAAAGGGCCTTCTGTGACCCTTCTATCCCTTCTGAGTGAGGAGGCTCAGAAAATATTCATCAGAAAAAGTATTCAAAATGCTACGAAAAGTTGCGCATTTAAAGATTAAGATAAACGACTTTTAAATTTATACTTCTCAATCATCGAACGCGTAAAAATGTTAATTGCGAGAACGATGTGACTTGCTGCGTACTCCTTAAAAAAATGTATGCTCTCTCTCTCTCGTGGCGACACAGATAATATTGCGTGGATGCGTGATAGCGCACTCACCGATCTTGATAAAAACAAGCACCTGATGTTAAAAGTATTGATAAACATAAGTAGCTCGATAAATGCATGACGATGACGTGTCCCAGCATTTTACCATGAATGTCGCGTTATATATGCAACCGTTCTCCTCATCGCGCAGTTTCACAATTTATTCTTTGCGACACAGAGTATGACGTAAATTGACTTGTTCTCGTGAGGAAAAAGATGATAATTCATAATGATTCACGTGTACATCTCCATAACAAACGGAACTTTACTATTTCTAAATTACTTGCCAATTTGCTTAAGTAAAAATAACTTATTCCGCAATTCATGTTTCGCGGTTAATTCATAATTCCTTGTCTGATTAGAATTATAATGAGACAGAAACCCATGTCTCTCCTACGTGCGTCGCAAGATAGCCGACAATTTCCTGATGAAACAATATTTAACGCCTTGGATTTTATTTAAACAGCACTGTCGTACTTTTATAAAAATTAATGCAAAATTTTTAGCTTATAAGTCAGTCTTTAAGGTAGTTCGATGATGAACAACTTTTGCCAAAAGTAATAGGTTTTATTTTTTATATCGAAAAAAGGAACTTTCCTGAATCGATTAAGCCCAGAAAAAAAATAATTCACCGTCCCGTTCTCAAGATATTTAATTTTAAAATTAGGTGATTTTAATGATTTTAACATTGGTCTAATAGGAAAAGAAGTTATTTTCCTATGAATAACACGAGTTTGCGAAAAATCTTTTGCCAAAAATGTCTGAACAATATATATCGATGGAAAGAGGACACTGCAATGTGAGGAAGCCTATAGTTGAAGGTGAACACGATCCACCGTACAGTTTTTTTTTAATTAATAATTAAAGTTGAAAACTAGTCAAGCGACGCGTTAACACACTTTATTTAATCTATTTCAGGCAAAATATTATTCTACAACGTAAAAATTATTTACTAATGGTCTTTTTACGTCGTTACAAAGCTTTGCGATGCGTTATTCTATTTTTTTATAATCATAAAAATAAAAAAAATTATAAACATTGTTTTGACTTCGGCCCTTCATCATCGAACTACCTTAAGGCAATGCCGTATTTATTTTTTCAAAAAAAAAATGCAATTTTTACGCGCGTTTGTAAAAATATATTTAATCGAGAAGTAGCAATTCAAACAACGATTTCAGTTCTTTTACATTCGAGTTTAAAACGTTCGAGCTAGACGAGAGACTGTGTATCGCGCTTGGCGCTTTAATCGAAAAGTAATCGCCATCCACGCGAGTGTGATTATATCGTTAATACATTCAGAAGCCGAGCGGAAAGGCACGCATTCTTAAGAACGCGAGGTAACAATAGGCACGTGCTCTTTTACGATGTACCTCGTTAAAGCAATTATACCAATTGGATGAAGCCTACGGAGGTAAGAGCCGCGTCGCGCGCGCTCGCGCGAAAGGTAAGAATTCTCCTATCGTTCGAGAATATAAAAAAATTTCGTAAAAGTCGCTCGTTTATCGGTTTAAAAAAATTAGCGCGCATAACACACTTAAACGAACGCGGCACGCATATGTTAAATATATAAGTAAGGTATAAATAAAAAATACTTGAATTGACGTGATATACATATATATCCGTATCTATACAGACGAAATCTTCACAAACGAACGTTCGTCGGCAATAGTTCTGATAAACAAACGCGACCGCAATTAGAGTTCCGTAACTTTACGCGATAGATATGAAGCAATTAGACAAAATGCGACGTTAACGAGCACGCATGACTAATGTAACGCTGGTATCCTCCAGCTCCATGCGTTGCTACTTTGAATGCGTGGCACAGGTGTCGTTATCTTTTATTTCCACGATGATAATGGCTATAGTGCGTCGTATAGTACCTTTGTGGAATCTTCCTAGAAAACGCCGTCGGGGATTCAACGCGCGACTGCACTCGATATCCCGCGACGCGTATGGCTCGGATGATGGCTCGTGTGTAAAGTATACATAATAATATCCGACGGGTTTATAACAGAAACAAAAAAAAAATGAACTGAATATCGCTCATTCCCTCGCGCTTGCGGTGGAGCAGGTAAGAACCATTTCTCAACGCGAGAATATATCTCGTGACTGAGAGATATAGGGTATCACCGGAACACGCAATACGAGCGTGACCGTTATTTTTTAAACGAGTTTAGGTCCTGGCGTTTAACAATTTAAATAAGGTTGTATTTTATTTAAAATCTTTGTTTAAAAAAATTTTATTAAAATAAAGAATTGATATTAATGGGCAACGATGAGATTTTGGAATAAATTCCTTTCCGGAAAGATATATATATATATATATATTTTTTTTTTGGAATACACATAATTCTCCATAAATATTGTAATTTCTCTTTTTGTCAGTCTGTCTCTCTTTTTCTACATAATTTGAAATGTTAACAAATGTATTTTGTTACAAAAATTTAAAGAAATTTATCAATAGACAACAGCGAGATTTTGGAATTAATTCCCTTCCAGAATGAGCATTATAATTTTTTTATTGTCAGTCTGTTTCTCAACCTCCGCATGGTTTAGAATGCGTTATTAAGATAAAAAATTGATTAATAGACAGCGGCGAGACTCGAAAGTAAATTTCCAGAAAGAGATATATTCTGGACTATAATTCTCTCTCGATGAAAGGCATGGTAATTCCTTTTATTGCCAGTCTGTCTTTCTCTCTCTTTCCTTCTCTCTCAAATTTACTCCGCTTCGTTTGAAATGCATTACTAAAATAAAAAATTGATTAATAGACAGCGGCGAGACTCTAAGATAAATTTCCGGAAAGAGATATATTCTGGGCTATAATTCTCGATGAAAAACACAATGATTCTTTCATTAATTTACTCTCCACTTGGAATGTGTTGTTGTCGCCGGTTACGCATAACGTAACTTCCCATTCGGCAGTCCGTCGCGACAAAATTTTAACATATGCATGCGACACACGTGTGCTTTAATATGTCATACGTTTCCTTTACCCAGTGTGATATCACACCTGCGTATAAAGAATACTCATTCTCATTATGCACGAGCCGCGGGACGTCGCAAATCAATTTTTTCCCAACTCTTTGTAAACTCGCATTAATTTCACTCCGTCCTCGTGGCTATTCGACATTCATTTTACATTCCCATTAATACACCTTTCTCACGTTCAGCTTCAACGTTTTGCTCTCTCTCTCTCCGTCTCGTCTTTCAGCACGAATCGCGTTTTGCTTTTCATCAAGGGATCGGATGCATATCGCTAAACGTGATACGTTATACGAGTGCAACGCAAGTAAAACTCAGTTCGGTAAGAGGCGACAGCAGCAGCATTTTAGCGGTAAACGCGACCCTGAATGCATCGGCCAGATAGAAGCGAAAGTGAAAGTAGGTATCACGAGCTTTTGACGGAGCGAGACCGTTCGGTGACCGATCGCGGTGGAAACGTATCGAGATCGACGCGCGTCGCCGAACGTCGACGATCGCGTCCCGGAATCCCGAAAGAATCTCACGACGGACCGGCGGGCGTCGTAACTCGCGCCATAAAAAAGGCGAAATTCGACGATCATCCTCGACGTCCAGGACGTCCTTCGAGCGTTCTCGCGCGCGCGCGCGCGCGCGCGCGATAAGTACGCTAATTCGAAGCCGCGGGACCGTGAAATTCGATAGGAACAGGAACCGACAGCGATATCGACTTACCCGAACGAATCGCGGCCGATCGAAGCCGCCATCGTCGACGACGTCCCCTGCCACGATCGGTACGTTCATTGTAGTCGTCGTAGCATCACATATCGCCGCTGGGTCGATCAAACGCCGATCACCGTCTCACCGCGCCGGGAGCACTGGATTCACGTCGCGCGACTGGAGCACTGGAGCATCGTTAGTACGTAAACAGTGTAAACACTCGTGTTCGGGCGACGACGCCGAAACGTAGTGGAAAGCTTGCCGATCCGATCTACAAACACGATCGCGGAGGGTGTCCCGGGTTCCCCTTTTTCGAATGGCGAAACCGTCGTTAACCGTCAGCGTGACCGCGCGTGACTCCTCCGCTTCTGACGGCGTTGCTCTCCGGACGGGGGTCCGCGCGCGACTCTCGATTTCGTCGGTCGACGCGCTAAACCGGGAGCCACCGAGACCGACCGACCGCTATTACGGGGAGATCGATCGACGCGATCGCGTAGACAACTGGGACCGCGCACGCCGCACGGCCGCCGCTGATCCGACTCGCTCTCGACGGTCTCGACTCCGCGGAGCACGGTGAGCGATCGAACGATTGATTGCCGTATGCCGATCGTTCCGGGGGAGTCGGAGTTACGCGTACGCGACGAGGGTACACACGCGACGGTCACGTACCACGCGAACGCTCGTGTCGGACTGTCGCTCGGATTGTTCCTCGGAACGCTGCAAGTCTCTGCAACGCGCGCGAAGGTACTACACCCGCGCGCGCGCGAGTATACAAACCACACGCGCACACACATTTGTAATATACGTACAGTACAGCCTGGCGAGCACGCGGGGGCCCGTTGTAGCTCCCTGGGCCCTGGGGCACGGTACACCTTGGTAACTTTGATGGGGGATCGGCTAT